>NC_056745.1:708518572-708742796 GCF_019279795.1 Protopterus annectens | reverse complement strand
TATCCCCCCAGGGGTTCAAACATCCACAAATCAAGACTGGTTCCATCCCAAAGAATAACTTTTCTGGGTGCAGATCTAGACACAACCACCCAGATGGCTTTTCTCACAGAAGAAAAACAAGAACAGCTACCAGTTTACTTTCAGAATCTCAAGACAAACTCCGATGACTGCAAGGAAAATCCTGCAGGCCCTGGGTTACATGGCATCTTGCATTCTTCTGATTCCACAAGCAAGGCGTCATATGAGGAAATTACAATGGTACCCAAGAAGTTTATGGACTCAGCACAGTCACAGCTTAGAAGCTCTGATCCCACTCATTCCTTGCCTTCAAAAGGAATTCCTGTGGTGGGCTCAAGCCTGCCGGTCGAACAGCGGGCTGCCCTTCAGCAAGCCAAGAGCCAACCAAACCATCACCATGGATGCTTCAGACCAAGGTTGGGGAGCGCACATGGAGGACAGATGTATACAAGGGCTATGGACACAGAGATGCACATGCACATAAACCAAAAGAATTTGCTGGCTGTGATGCACGCAATCGAGGCCTTCAAACCTTTCCTTCAGCAAGGCCCACCTGCTCATAAGGACAGACAACACCACAGTTATGTGGTACTTAAACAAGCAAGGAGGCACCCATTCCTACCCTCTTTGCAGACTGACAGTGAACCTATGGGAACTGGCATTGAAACTCAACATACAGCTACAGTCCCAATTCGTGCCAGGGAAAGACAATACACTGGCAGACAGCTTAAGCAGAACTAACATGGATGCACACGAATGGGTGCTACACCCAGGCATCTTCTTACAAATCACACAATCATGGGGAAGGCCGGAAATAGATCTGTTCGCATCCCCCCCTAAATAATCAACTGAAGAAATTCTGCTCAAGGACATACCACCCACAAGCATGGAAGGTGGACGCTCTCTCTTTCAGCTGGAAAGCTCTAACAGTGTATGCTTTCCCACCTCTTCCACTAATGACCAAGGTCCTACTGAAGATCAGGACAGAACAGCCTAGAGTAATCCTGATAGCCCCAAACTGGCCAAGGCAGCACTGGTACCCACTGCTAAAGAGCTTGTCACAGACGAAACCATGGCCTCTCCCCCTATGTCCACCCCTACTGACACAGCACAATTTCAGGACTCTACACTCCAGCCTGAAAACCTTGCAGCTAACTGCCTGGAGAATACCATGACTCCTCCTCAGGGTAACCTATCCCAGAGAGTGAAGGATATTATTATGGAAGCTCGCCGACCTTCCACAAGGAAAGCATATACAGCAAAATGGAAAAGATTTCACACCTGGAACACAGCAAAGGGCCTAGATGTGACTGTGATAAATGTGGCACACATACTGGAATATTTGGCAGAATTGTCCCACAGTGGCCTGTCTTACTCTTCCATCAAGATACATGCCTCCGCAATCTCAGCAGAATACAATCTAAATCCACCTGTCTTCTCTCACCCTCTACTAAGACGGTTTCTAAGGGGAATCAAAAGCATTAATCCTCCAAGGAAACCACCTCTACCTACTTGGGACCTGAATTTCGTGCTGGAAAAACTAACGCTACCTCCCTTTGAACCAGCAGCATCGGCAGATGTACAGTTTTTGTCTTGGAAAACTGCCTTCCTTCTGGCCATAACCTCAGCAAGAAGAGTATCTGAGCTACAAGCTTTAATGGCAGTGCAGCCATTCCTTATCTTTCATCAGGATAGAGTTTCTTTGAGGACCAATCCTACTTTCATGCCAAAGGTCAAATAAAAGTAAAAAGACAAGTATATATCCACAAAACGGGTAATCCAAGCAAGACACACCAACAAGCCCCAATAGGATGGACGCAGTTTTATTTTATAAAAGAGCATTTTCGCCGCAAACAGTAATGCAGCTTCATCAGAATAAGCCTTTTATAAAATAAAACTGCGTCCATCCTATTGGGGCTTGTTGGTGTGTCTTGCTTGGATTACCCGTTTTGTGGATATATTCATGCCAAAGGTGGTATCCAGGGTATCTTTGAACCAGGCTATTCATTTGCCTACATTCTTCCCACAGCCTCAAAATAGAGGAGAGACTTCTGCACACCCTGGACATACACAGACAACTACGCTACTACTTGGACAGAACTAAAGGTTACAGAAAGACTGACCAGTTGTTTGTAGCATATGCTGATGGGGTGCAAGGAAAAGCAATTTCCAAACTGACAATTTCGAAATGGATAGGAAATTGCATTTGTTTTTGTTACTCCTTTCATGGAAAGACTGTGCCAGCTAACATTAGACCTCATTCCACAAGAGCCACAGCCACCACCACAGCCTTCCTTAGAGGGGTGGCTACCAAAGACATTTTAGAAGCTGCTACATGGAGCTCCGTGCATACATTTGCTAAGCATTACAGTTTGCCTTTATACTCCAGATCCAGAGCAGGTTTTGCTACGGCAGTCCTGCAGGGTATCTTAACTACACCATCCTTCACTTAGTACCTCCACCCCCAGTTTGGCTGTGGTATTCTACCCATATGTGATGACTGCAAATGCATCCTTGAAGGACATAGTACAGTTTTGTACCTACCATAAATATAGATGTCCGATAGGTATGCATCTGCAGTCAGGTTTACCCTCCCTCCTACCCCTCTGTGGTATTCCTAGGGTGCTTACCCCTCTTTTAGCTAGCTGGGGGAATCTATTATGGTGTATTTGTTTGTATATACATGTATATATATCATTTTGCAAATGTTTGGAATTTTATTGCATTTATCCAAATTTAGCCTTCCGAGAGGGCATCTGGGGCAAGAAAAACTGAGGAAGATGGCGTCGGCTGATGCTTTTATACCCCAGACGCTCTGACGTCGGGGAAAGTGCGACATCAGTCGAGGCCAGACCCAGACTTTGGAATCTGGCCGACCGAAGGGCTGCCTGAGGCAGGACAACCCATATGTGATGACTGCAGATGCATACCTATCGGACATCTACATTTATGGTAGGTACAAATCTGTACTTGCTTTTTACAGCACCTGACTTTTGTGAAGGACCTACTGACTTTCTTGCGGTATACTGTCAACGAAAAGAAATCAAAACTAGTCCCCACACAAATTGTATTCCTGGGAGCAAGCCTGGACACAGCATCCCAGATGGCATTCCTTAGTCCAGAAAAACAAGCCTACCTGACAGGCTACCTCTCTCAACTAGCCACCAGAACCCAGTTAACTGCAAGGAAAATCCTGCAAGCTCTAGGGTTCATGGCTTCCTGCATTCTACTCGTTTCGTATGCCAGACTGCATATGAGGAAACTACAATGGTACCTAAAAAGCCTTTGGTGTAAACACTCAAGACCTGGAAGCACTCATACCCGTGATATCTTGTCTAAGGAAAGATTTTCTTTGGTGGGCAGCAGCTTGCAACCACAACAAGGGACTTTCCTTCTCACTACCCCACACCGCCCAGACCCTCACCACAGACTCCTCAGACTATGCCTAGGGTGCACACCTAGACGGCAGGTGCATTCAGGGCCACTGGATCCCAAATCAAATGCATCTGCACATAAACCAAAAAGTGATAGCTGTTCAGCACGCCCTGACTGCCTTCAGACCCCTACTCTCCCCGGGGCCTCTACTGATCAAAACAGACAGCACCACAGTGATGTGGTATATCAACAAACAGGGAGAGACTCGCTCTTGCTGTCTCTGCAGGATCACCTTGACCCTTTGGCACATGGCCTTCGCCATGCAGCTACACCTGATAGCACAATTCCTGCCAGGTTCTCTAAACTGTCTGGCAGACAACTTAAGCAGAAACCTAATAGACCCACACAAGTGGCAGCTAGACAACAGAGCCTTCAACCTTGTAACGCAGAAATTGGGTACCCCAAAGGTCTACCTCTTTACCTCCCACTCCAATCAGCTCAGAAAATTCTGGCACCAGGGAACCTCACAGCAAGGCCTAGAAAGTGGATACTCTCCTTCCAGTGGGTAAACCTTTCTGTCTGTGCATTTCCCCCGCTACCACTCATATCAATCCTGATTGCCACAGACTGGCCACACCAGCACTGATACCCACTGCTGCACAGCCCATCAACCCTGCCACCATGGCAACTACCTCAGATCCCTACATTCCTGACCCAGGGGGATGGAGAATTCATGCATCCCCAATTGCAGACCCTCAACTTGGCTTATTCCCTGACCACCCCTCAAGCTGCCAGCCTAAGCAAACAAGTCCTAGATATTAGTGAGGCCAGACGCCCCAGCACTAGGAAATCCTATGCTGACAAGTGGAAAAAGTTTTGCACCTGGATCCAGGCTAAGGGAGTCGGAATGGCACAGCCCTCCCTACCTCTCATCCTGGATTACCTTGCAGATCTACTACACAGGGGTCTATCCTCTTTTATTAAAATTCATGCCTCTGCCATTTTTGCTCATTTCAGCACAGAGCCTCCTCTCTTCTCCCACCCTCTCATCAAACAGTTCCTAAGAGGGACTAACAACTTAAGACCACCCAGAAGTGCTCTTACACCAGCTTAGGACCTTAACTTTGTGTTGGAAAAGCTCATCCTACCCCCCCCCCGAGCCTGCAGCTTTAGCAGAGTTAAAATTTCTCTTGGAAAACAGCCTTGCTTCTGGCCATCACTTCCGCTGGAAGAGTATCAGAGCTACAAGCACTCATGGCTGTAGAGCCCTATATCATTTTCCATGCTGACAGTTTCTCACTCAGGACTAACCCATCTTTCATGCCTAAAGTGGTGTCCAGTGTGGCTTTCAACCAATCCATACATTTGCCCACTTTTTTCCCTAACCCACAAACCAAGGGGGAAAGGATTCTGCACACTCTAGATGTGCACAGATAGCTCAGATTCTATCTGGACAGAACTAAATCTTTCAGCAAAACTGATCAATTGCAAGTCAGCTTTGCAGCAGGATCAGAGGGCAAGGCCATATCCAAACTATCTCCGAATGGATAGCACACTGCATCCATTTCTACTACAGACAGCATGTGAAATCACCCCCAAAGGGGGTCAGGGCACATTCCACCAGAGCAACCTCTACATCCTTTCTCAGAGGGGTCCCCACCAGGGACATCTGAAAGCTGCAACATGGACATCTGTTCATACCTCCACCAAGCGTTACCACCTGCCTGTCTTCTCCAAATCCAGGACAGGCTTTGCCACAGCAGTCTTGCAGGGCATCCTAGCCAGCCCACAGTCTTCTTGACTGCCTCCACCCTTTTTCTTCAGCTTTGGGAATCGACCCAAATGTGATGACTGCAACAGTGAAACATGAAGAACATAGTACAGTTGTGTACACTTACCATAATTGTAGGTGTTTGAGTGTATTCACTGTTACAGTCCTGGTTTCCCTCCCTCCACCCCCCCTTCTCTCTCTCTCTCTCTCTCTCTCTCTCTCCTTACAGGGATTTTTTGGCGTTTACTTTCTACTGGTAGTGTTCTTCCACCATAACCTAGCTCCCTATTTGGGGGGCTCCTGACAGGGCAAGAAAAACTGATGTAATGTCTGCTGCCTGATTTTATACGACTGACTACTTGACGTCAGTCCTGGAGCGACAGCAACCGACTGAGGGCTACCCCTGGCAGGATAACCCAAATGTGATGACTGCAACAGTGAGGACACTCTAACATCTACATTTATGGCAAGTGTACACAACTGTACTTTGCAATGGCAGCAAATTGTGGAGTTCAGAAGAAGCTGAGAATTGAGATGGGGAAAAAAATGGAACAGGTTAACAACTTCCGGTATCTGGGAGGGGTGCTTGAGGAGAAGGGAAGTCTGAACGAGGAAGTCAAAGATAGAATCATAGGGGCGGCAGCCAGCTGGCACAAGTGTTATAGTAGTGTAAGATGGAAGAATGCGGAAGAAGCTGAAAAATAAGGTGTACAAAACAGTGGTGCAATCATTACTATTATATTTTGCATAAACCTGGGCAGTAAAGGCAGAGCAATTGAGGAAGCTAGAAGTGATGGAGGTGAAGTGCTTCAGATAGGTGGTAGAACACACACACACACACACACACACACACATATTCTATGAAAAGCATATTCATCAAATACGTCTTCAGCGAACAGCCACTGAAATTCACTTCAGCGAACCATGGATTTTTTTCCCACAGTTCGCAAACACTTGGCCATCACCTAAACACTGCCATTTTTCCCCACTGTAGTGCGATCTGAGTTGGTATATATAGTTATGGGGGTGTGGGGGCACAGCCCCCCCACATTGGCTTCACCCCCTCACTTGGGTGGATTTGTTGTAGTCCACTGTGTGTTCTGGGTGGTTATTGGGAAAGCGTTTGCGAACTGTAGGAAAAATTCCACAGATCGCTGAAATGAATTTCAGTGGCAGGTGTTCATTGAAGATGTATTTGAATAAGTCTTTCACGGAATTAATAAGACCCCATTGGAGCACAAGTGAAAGTATCTTGGTTCGGGCATGAGCAGAAAAGTTGACAAATCTGGTGAAGATGATTGGGACAGACCAGAAAAAGGTGGGAGGAAGTGAGGGCATCCATCAAAAAGGGATGTATTGTGAGAGGAGACCTATGATAGTCCAGCATGACTGCCTGAGTTTGGAGAGTGGCATTAAATTGAGAGAGGTGGTGATGGTCGATGCAACACCCTGACCCATGTAGAAAATTGGGGGATGAGGATGATGGTAATGAGTATTAGAAATGGTGTTTATACTGACTGGGGCAAATGTGTTCAGGGCAGTGGGCAACTAACTTGATGATTTCAAGTATTAGTACAGTGGGATCTTTCACATCTGTCTGAGCTGCCATCTCAGGCAGGTGGGACCTTAGTTTAATGTCTCAGGCAAAGGATGCCACAATCTAGATTACCTTATCCACCTTGTACTGCACTACAGAGTTAGTGTTGGAAAATAAATCCAAGCACCTCATGTGGGATTTTAACTGTAGCCTTTGGATCTTACAGTAGCAAAGGTGAGTGTACTGCTATTAAATGTAAAAGTTACAGTAATCTATGCTGGCATTTTCATTATTCCCTTTTGGCCTAGAGAAGGCTGTGTTAATTCTGCCAGTTTTTCTTTCTACTTCTCTGTTGCTGTGACATAGTGGGTTTCAGATGTCTGACTGGTCTTTAGATCTTAGTCTGCCAAAGTTTTAGGAGATTGGCCAAATACCTGCAATTTTTTTAATATCTTTATTGAATCACAAATTAAATTATGACATGGATACACAAAGTACAGTTTTGTACCTACTATAAATGTAGATGTTCGAGTGCTAATACAGCTGCAGTCGTAACAGATGGGTTCTCCTGCCGTCAGGCGGGTCCTCAGTCGGCCGAATTCCAAAGTCTAGGTCCGGCGTCGGTTGTCGTCGCTTCTTCCCTGACGTCAGTGCGCCAGGGGTGTAAAAGAACCAGCCGACGCCATTTCCTTCAGGTTTTCTTGCCCCAGATGTCAGGTGGCCCCAGAAGGAAGGCAATACATAAATTTGTGTAATAAAGTAATGCAATATAATCAAAATACAGTAGTTGCAAGCAAGTACACCATAAAAGAATACCCCAATCAGGTTGTAAGAGGAGGTGTTAGCCAATAGGCCTGTCCCAAGAGGGGAAGGAGGGAGGGAAACCTGGACTGCAGCTGTATTAGCACTCTAACATCTACATTTATGGTAGGTACAAAACTGTACTATGTTCATCGTGCATACAGCTGCAGTCATAACAGATGGGTAGAATCCCAAAGCTAAGAAAGGGGTGGTAGGCACTAGGTGGAACTAGGAGGAGCCAGAATGCCCTGCAAGACTGCAGTGGCAAAGCCTGTTCTAGTTTTGGAGTATAATGGTAGATGATAGTGCTTGGAGAAGGTATGCACAGAACTCCAAGTGGCTGCTTCCAAAATATGTTTGGTAGGAACTCCTCTGAGGAAAGCTGCAGAGGTAGCTGTGGCCCTTGTGGAGTGAGATCTGATGCCTGCAGGTACAGTTTTTACCATGAAAAGAGTAACAAAAGCATATGCAGTGGGCTATCCATTTTGAGATTGTCTGTTTGGAAATTTACTTCCCTTGAGCTCCTATAGCATAGGACACAGAGCTGTTCTGATTTTCTGATGGGCTTTGTTCTGTCCAAATAATAACGCAGCTGTCTGTGGATGTCCAAGGAATGTAGTAGTCTCTCCCCTTTGATGTCCTTCAAGGATGCATCTGCAGTCCTAACATATGGATTGTCCTGCCTCAGGCAGCCCTTCGGTCGGCCGGATTCCAAAGTCTGGGTCTGGCCTCTGCTAATGTCGCACTTCACCCGACGTCATAGCTGCTGTTTATTGGGTATAAAGGCATCAGCCGACGCCATTTTCCTCAGTCTTTCTTGCCGCGCGGTGCCCGAAGCAGAAGCTGTTCGCAAGTGCCGGTCGGTCAGATCCAGAGATTTCTACTACCGAAGACTTCTAAAAAGCTAAGTACCCCACTGGGGACTCTTTCTTGCCTCAGCCGATGTCAGAAAAAGTAAATAATTGTTTAACTTGTGGGAAACAAATACCTCATAAGGATTTCCACTCTTACTGCCTTCCTTGCTTAGGCCCAGACCACGACGTATCAGCTTGTCTAGCCTGTGCTTCCTTCAACCGACGGACACTTAGACGTCGGTCGGAGTTTGCAGAGGAGTTTTTTGGTCCCGCTTTTGCTTACAAAATGCCGTCAAACTCCGACTTCACAATTAGCTAAAAAGCGCAAGGAAAAGGACCGACACTCGCGGTCCACAGTTTCGTCCGAAATCACGGTTAAGCCAACCGCGAGTGTCTGTTTCGGCCGAAACAGAGTCCTCTGTTCTTCCTTCGGCCGAAAGCTTGCCTCCGATAGCCGAGGCCTCACACAGCATGGCTGAATCCGCTACTGAACTTACCCCTGCTGTAGCAGGCTCCCAGGATTTATCAGATACTACTCCTTTAGACATATCTACTCCTGCACGTGGAGCTGCTAGGCCCCCTGCATCTATGTCTATCAAGGCTTTTTCTAGGGCTAAAGCAGCTAAATCTTCTAAGGCCTTGCCTGCTAAAACCTCCTCACACAGGCCTACCTTCAGTTCCCAAATGCTCAGCTTGGCTGAGGATCTCATTTCTTTGATCAGGGAATCCCAACCTCACCCAGACAGGGCCTCTCAACCCCCTCCAGAGAAGAGGCCTAGAGCAGAGCCCCCGGATCCTGTTTCTACAGACTATTCCTCGGATGATTCAGAAAACTCAGGTCCTCCAGAAGGCCCATATTCTCCTTATGAGGATTCTGATGCAGAAGACTCCATTCCTTCTGCCTCTCCTCCTGAGGAATTTTCTTTTGGGGAAACCTTACATGCTATGAGAGCATTTTCAATGGCAGGGCCAGGATTTTTCAGATTCAAGGAAAAGGCTAAGGACCATTTTACATTTACCACAGCATAGGGCTTTAGCCATTCCTCCAGTACTTACAGTTGTTGATGCTTACAATGATGCCTGTACTGCCCCTGACTCTCTTCCCCCGGCCCCTGCCAAGCCCGACAGATATTACAGGGTCCCGGACACACACTTTCACTTGTATAAGGCTCCTATTGCAGATCCTGAAACCATTTCACAGGGCCCCAAAGCTGTAGCAGCTGCCTCTGCCAAAAACCCCCTCCCCTCTGATAGAGAATCTAGAGCATTAGAGAGATGGGGTAAAAAAGTTTATACTTCTGCTACTCTTTCGGCTAGGGCCTTAAACTGTCAATTCCACATGATTCAGCATCAGGAATTTTTGTTAGACCAGCTAAATAAAAAACTGTCCTCTCCTGAACCTATAGACCGTAAGTCCCTTCAGGATTTGGTACATAACACTCAGCAGGTCAGTAATCATTCCTTAAAATGCGGCTATGATGCACTGGAGGCTTCCTTTAGATCAGCTATAACTGGAACAGTGATTAGAAGGCATGCCTGGTTAAAAGTGCAATCCTTACCAGACCATGTAAAGTCAAAGCTTCTAGATGCTCCCATGGAGAAACAAAGTTTGTTTGGTTCCCCTGCACAGCAAGTGCTAAAGAAGGTGGAAGAAAAAGCAAAATCTGTCCAAACAGTCAAAGATTTCTTACAGGTCCAGCCTCCGAGGTTTAGTAGAAATTGGCCTTCGAAGAATTGGTCCTTTCCAGACACCTCCAGAGCACAGAGAGGCAGAAATAGGCGCTCTAGAGGCAGAGGTCAATCCAGAGGTGCCTACAGGGGACGTCAGTGGCAGCCTAACAACCAGAGAAGTACTGCCACAGATTCAGCTATGACCACTCCCACAGGACAGACACAATGACTTGACTCTGATACCGCCTACCAGGGAACAACTGCAAGCACCCTTAGGCGGAAAGCTTGCCTTATTTTCCATAAACTGGCATTACATTAGAGGAGACAAATGGATTTTACAGACAATAGACAAAGGCTACAGGTTTCACTTCCACACTCTACCAAAAAAGAGGAATGCCAAACCTACCACCAAACCAAAAAACAAACGCTCTAGCACAAATCAACCACCTACTAAGGATGAGAGCTATAGAAAAGGTACCGCCTATGGAACAAGAGCAAGGATTTTACTCCAGACTTTTCCTGGTACCAAGGAAAGAAAGCCAATGGAGACCTATTCTCGACCTGTCCGCTCTGAACACATATCTCATTGTTCCAAAATTCAAAATGCTGACCCTACAGCAACTTCTTCCCATGCTGGGCAAGGAGTCTGGGCTGGTGACTCTATCTCAAAGAGGCATACCTGCACGTCCCTATATGACCAGTTTGCAGAAGATACCTCAGATTTCTTGCAGGATCAGAGCATTATCAATTCTCAGCATTGCCCTTTGGCTTATCTACTGCGCCCAGAGTATTCACGAAATGCCTGGCATCAGTAATTGCTCATTGCAGGCTTCAGGGAATTCAAATTTATCCATACCTGGACGTCTGCCTGATACAAGCGGACAACAAGACCAAATTAACAAAAGATTTGGAAAAGGTTATACAACTACTGCAAGCCCTGGGATACACAGTCAACATGAAAAAGTCAAGGCTGGTACCATCCCAAAGGATAACATTCTTGGGTGCAGAACTGGACACATTAAACCAGATGGCATTTCTCACAGCAGAAAAGCAAAAGCAACTACCACTCTATTTCATGGCATTAACAACGCAGAACCAGCTTACAGCAAGGAAAGTCCTGCAAGCCCTGGGATACTTGGCATCCTGCATAATATTGATTCCACATGCCAGGCTACATATGAGGAAGTTGCAATGGTACCTAAGGAATGTATGGTCTCAACACAAGCACAGTCTAGAAGCCCAGATTCCAATAATTCCATGCCTGAAACAAGAATTCCGGTGGTGGGCTCAGGCCTGTCAGTTGAACAGAGGTCTGCCCTTCCACAAACCTCACCCAAGCCAGACTATCACCACGGACGCCTCAGACCTAGGCTGGGGGGCACACATGGTGGAGAAGTGTATACAAGGCCTATGGACACAAGACCAGCTGAACCTACATATAAATCAAAAAGAGATGCTGGCAGTGAAACAGGCACTTCAGACATTCAGACCTTTTCTTCAACAAGGTCATTTGCTGATAAGGACAGACAACACCACAGTCATGTGGTATATCAACAAACAGGGAGGCACACATTCATATCCTCTGTGCCGGATGGCAATGGACCTCTGGAATGTGGCCCTGAGCCTCAACATTCAGCTCCAAGCCATATTTGTGCCAGGAAAAGAAAATATACTGGCAGACATCTTAAGCAGGACCACCACGGATGCCCACGAATGGATGCTGCATCCAGACATCTTCAGAACCATCACAAGGAAATGGGGACAACCAGAAATAGACCTGTTCGCATCCCCACACAACCACCAATTGGAAAAATTCTGCACAAGGACATACCACCCACTTGCTTGGAAGGTGGACTCCCTATCCTTCAGTTGGGAAAACCTGACAGCATATGCATTCCCACCTCTTCCTTTGATGCACAAAGTGCTACTGAAGATCAAAGAGGACCACCCGAGGATCATCTTGATTGCTCCAGATTGGCCGAGGCAACATTGGTACCCGCTTCTGAGGAGTATGTCCCGGGAACACGCATGGCCTCTGCCTCTACTGCCTCTACTGCTAACACAGAACAAATTCAAAATCCTGCATCCAAACTTGAAAACACTGCAGCTAACTGCTTGGAACATTACATAAGGAAAAATAACCCAGATTTATCTCAAAGGGTTAAAGACATTATCTTGGAGGCTCGCAGACCCTCAACAAGGAAAACTTATTCAGCAAAATGGAAAAGAGATGTCATTTGGAGTGCAACAAAAGGAGTGAAGACATCTTTGCCAAACATAGCTAACATCCTGGAATACTTAGCAGAGCTTTTCCACAATGGTCTGTCATACTCCTCCATTAAGATTCATGCATCAGCAATTTCAGCAGAATACAACATGGATCCTCCAGTCTTTTCTCAACCTCTACTCAGGCAGTTCCTCAGAGGAATTAAAAATGTAAAGCCACCAAGGAAACCACCATTGCCTACTTGGGACTTGAACTTTGTGTTAGAAAAATTGACACTACCCCCTTTTGAACCAGCAGCAACAGCAGAATTACAGTACTTATCTTGGAAAACTGCATTCCTGCTTGCAATCACTTCAGCTAGAAGGGTTTCTGAATTACAGGCATTAATGGCAGTACAGCCCTTCCTTATCTTCCATCAGGATAGTGCCCCCTTGAGAACTAATCCTACCTTTATGCCAAAGGTGGTCTCCAGGGTTTCATTAAACCAAGCAATACACCTGCCAGCATTCTACCCCAACCCGCAGAACAGGGGGGAAAGACTGTTGCATACCCTGGATGTACACAGACAATTGCGCTACTACCTGGACAGAACCAAGAACAATAGAAAAACTGACCAACTTCTGGTAGCATATGCAACAGGAATGGAAGGAAAAGCAATTTCAAAACAGACAATCTCAAAATGGATGGGAAATTGCATTAGATTCTGTTACTCTTTTCATGGAAAGGCAACTCCAGAAAACATCAGACCTCACTCCACAAGGGCTACAGCCACTACTACAGCTTTCTTACGAGGAGTGGCTACCAAAGACATTTTAGAGGCTGCTACTTAGAGCTCCGTGCATACATTTGCCAAGCATTATAATCTGCCTTTATACTCCAGATCCCGAGCAGGTTTTGCCACTGCTGTTTTGCAAGGGATCTTAACTACACCATAAAACTCTTAGTGCCTCCTCCCCCAGTTTGGCTATGGTATTCTACCCATTTGTTAGGACTGCAGATGCATCCTTGAAGGACATAGTACAGTTTTGTACCTACCATAAATGTAGATGTCCGAGAGGTATGCATCTGCAGTCAGGATTACCCACCCTCCTTCCCGTCTGTGGTACTCCTAGGGTATTTGCCCATCTTGTAGCTAGCTGGGGGAATCTGTTATGGTGTATTTGTTTGTATATATGTATATACATGTTTATTTCTATTTTGCTCTCTATTGTTTGGAAACATTTGCATTTATCCAAATTTAGCCTTCCTAGAGGGCACCTGGCATCTGGGGCAAGAAACACTGAGGAAAATGGCGTCGGCTGATGCCTTTATACCCGAAGAACTGCAGCTATGACGTCGGGTGAAGTGCGACATCAGCCGAGGCCAGACCCAGACTTTGGAATCCGGCTGACCGAAGGGCTGCCTGAGGCCAGGACAACCCATTTGTTAGGACTGCAGATGCATACCTCTCGGACATCTACATTTATGGTAGGTACAAAACTGTACTTTCTGCAACTTTGGCCATTAAGACCTTAAACTGCCAGTTTCATATGTTAAAGTATCAGCAGCGTATTATTGGATTGCTTAAACAGAAAATAATGATTCCTGACTGTGCTGAAAATAAGGATTTAATACATTCAGCTGAACAGGTTGGAAAGCATACTTTGCAATGTTTTGATTCACTAAAGGCATCTTGCAGGGCTGCTGTCACTGGGTCTGTACTTAGAAGGCATGCTTGGCTTAAGGAACAATCTTTGCCAGATCATGTTAAAGCTAAATTGCTGGATGCTCACTTAAATCAGGACTGCCTGTTTGTCAACAAAGCAGAAGTTCTTAAAAAGATGGAGGAAAAAGCTAAAGCCATGCAAACTGTTAGATTTCCTACAAGTACAACCTCCAAGATTTAGTAGGCATTGGCCGTCTAAGAATTGGTCTTTTCCAGTCTCTTTCAGGCCTTCTCCGTCCAAACCCAGAACCAGCAGAACACCCAGGCTTCAGTCCCAGGGTATGCACAGGACTAAGCAGTGGGGGGGCTCCCACTTCCAAATCCGGGAGTAGTAAGACTTCCCCCCTATGGTAAACTGTCTCAGTGACTTTAAAACTTCCATGCACTTCTCAACTGACTGCTCCTTTGGGGGAAAGATTGCTCTGCAGGCAAAAACCTGGGAACTCATTTCCCAGGACAAATGGGTTTTAAATAGTTTCCCAAGGATACAGATTTCACTTCCACATGATGTCCTTCAAGGATGCATCTGCAGTCCTTACAAATGGGTTGTCCTGTCGTCAGGCAGCCCTTCGGTCGGCCGGATTCCAAAGTCTGGGTCTGGCCTCGGCTGATGTCGCACTTCACCCAACGTCATAGCTGCAGTTATTCGGGTGTAAAGGTATCAGCCGACGCCATCTTCCTCAGTCTTTCTTGCCGCGTGGCCAAGCAGAAGCTGTTCGCAAGTGCCGGTCGGTCAGAACCAGAGATTACTACTACCGAAGACTTCTAAAAAGCTAAGTACCCCGTTGGGGACTCTTTCTTGCCTCAGCCGATGTCAGAAAAAGTGAATAACTGTTTAACTTGTGGGAAACAAATACCTCATAAAGATTTCCACTCTTACTGCTTACCTTGTTTAGGCCCAGACCACGATGTAGCAGCTTGTCTAGCCTGTGCTTCTTTCAACCGGACGCTTAGACATCGGTCGAATTTGCTGAGGAGTTTTGCCCGCTTTTGCTTACATTATGCCGCCGGATCCTCCGACCACGCAAATATCTAAAAGCGCAAGGAAAGGACCGACACTCGCGGTCCGCGGTTTCGGCCGAAACCGCGGTTAAGCCAACCGCGAGTATCTGTTTCGGCTGAAACCGCGTCCACGGTTCTTCCTTCAGCCGAAAGCTTACCTCCTACCGAGGCCTCCTCCAGCATGGCTGAATCTGCTACTGAAATCCCACCCGCTCTTGCAGGTTCACAGGATTTATCTGATACTATCCCTTTGGATATTTCTACCCCTGCACGTGGAGCTGCTAGGCCACCTTCATCCATGTCGATTAAGGCCTTTGCCAGGGCTAAAGCAGCAAAATCTACCAAAACTGTGCCTGCTAAGACCCCCTCTCACAGGCCTAGCTCTAGTTCACAAATGCTTAGTCTAGCAGAGGATCTCATTTCTTTGATCCGGGGATCCCAACCACACCCAGACAGGGCCTCTCACCCACCTCCAGAGGAGAGGCCTAGAGTAGAGCCCCCTGAGCCAGTTTCTTCAGATGACTCCTCTGATAAATCAGATAATTCAAACCCTCCAGAGGGCCCTTTTTCTCCTTATGAGGACTCTGATGCAGAAGAGTCCATTCCTTCTGCCTCTTCGCCTGAGGAATTTTCTTTTGGGGAAACCTTGCATGCTATGAGGGAACAATTTCAATGGCAGGGCCAGGATTTTTCAGACTCTAGGAAAAGGCTTAGAACCTTTTTGCATTTGCCACAGCATAGGCCTTTAGCCATTCCTCCAGTACTTACTGTTGTGGATGATGCATTTAATGATGCTTGTACTGCTCCTGATTCTCTTCCTCCGGCCCCTGCTAAGCCCGATACGTACTACAGGGTTTCGGACACACCATTTGTATAAGGCTCCTTTTGCAGATCCCGAAACTATCTCCCAGGGACCCAAGGCTGTAGCAGCTACCTCTGCCAAAATCCCCCTCCCCTCTGAAAGGGAATCTAGGGCCTTAAGAGAGATGGGGTAAAAAAAAGTTTACACTTCTGCTACTCTTTCAGCTAGGGCCTTGAACTGTCAATTCCACATGATTCAGTATCAGGAATTTGTTAGACCAGTTAACTAAAAAACTGTCCTCGGATGAACCATTAGACAAAAAATCTGTTCAGGAAATGGTACATAACATTCAGCAGGTCAGTAATCATTCCTTAAAATGCAGCTATGATGCACTGGAGGCTTCCTTTAGATCAGCCATGACTGGTACAGTGATCAGAAGACATGCATGGTTAAAAGAGCAGTCCTTACCAGACCATGTTAAATCAAAGCTCCTAGATGCTCCCATGGATAAGCTCAATCTCCCCTGCACAGCAGGTGCTGAAGAAGGTGGAAGAGAAAGCAAAATCTGTCCAGACAGTGAAGGATTTCTTGCAGGTCCAACCTCCAAGGTTTAGCAGGAACTGGCCTTCCAAGAATTGGTCCTTTCCAGACACCTCCAGAGCTCAGAGAGGCAGGAATAGGCGCTCAAGAGGCAGGGGTCAATCCAGAGGTGCCTACAGGGGACGTCAGTGGCAGGCTAACAACCAGCGAGGTACAGCCACAGATCCAGCCACCACCACTTCCACAGGACAATCACAGTGACTTGCCTCTGGCACCGCCTACCAGGGAACAACTAGAAGCACCCTTAGGCGGGAAGCTAGCCTTATTTTCAGTAAACTGGCATTACATCACAGGAGACAAATGGATTTTACAGACAATAGACCAAGGTTACAGGTTTCACTTCCATACTCTACCAAGGAAGAGAGGAATGCCAAACCTACCTCTAAATCAGAAGACAGAAGCTCTAGAACAAATAACTCACTAAGGATGAGAGCTGTAGAAAGGGTACCATCTATGGAACAAGGGCAAGGATTTTACTCCAGACTCTTCCTGGTACCAAGAAAAGAAAACCAATGGAGACCTATTCTCGACCTGTCCGCTTTAAACACATACCTCATTGTTCCAAAATTCAAAATGCTGACCCTACAGCAACTTCTTCCCATGCTGGGCAAGGAGTCTTGGCTGGTAACTCTAGATCTCAAGGAGGCATACCTGCACGTCCCCATATGACCAAATTGCAGAAGATACCTCAGATTTCTTGCAGGATCAGAGCATTATCAATTCTCAGCATTGCCCTTTGGCTTATCTACTGCACCCAGAGTATTCACGAAATGCCTGGCAGCAGTAATTGCTCATTGCAGGCTTCAGGGAATTCAAATTTACCCTTACCTGGACGACTGCCTGTTACAAGCGGACAACAAAAACAAATTAACAAAAGACTTAAAGGGTCATTCATATACTGCAAGCCCTGGGATACACAGTCAATATAAAAAAGTCAAGGCTGATACCATCCCAAAGGATAACCTTCTTGGGTGCAGAGCTCGACACATCAAAACAAATGGCATTCCTAACAGTAGAAAAACAGGAGCAACTCCCTCTCTACTTCATGGCATTAACAAAGCAGAACCAGCTAACAGCAAGAAAAGTCCTGCAAGCCCTGGGTTACATGGCATCCTGCATAATATTGATTCCACATGCCAGACTACATATGAGAAAGTTACAGTGGTACCCAAGGAATTTATGGTCTCCGCACAAGCACAGCCTAGAAACCCAAATTCCAATAATTCCATGCCTGAAGCAAGAATTCCAATGGTGGGCTCAGGCCTGTCAATCAAACAAAGGACTGCCCTTCCACAGCACTCAACCAAGCCAGACCATCACAACGGACGCCTCAGACCTCGATTGGGGGGGTGCACATGCTGGACAAGTGCATACAAGGCTTATGGACTCAAGACCAGCTGCACCTACACATAAATCAAAAGGAAATGCTGGCAGTAAAACTGGCAATTCAGACATTCAGACCATTTCTTCGACAGGGTCAACTGTTGATAAGGACGGACAACACCACAGTTATGTGGTACATCAACAAACAAGGAGGCACACATTCATACCCTCTATGCCGGATGGCAATGGACCTCTGGAATGTGGCCCTGAGCTTCAACATTCAGTTACAAGCAATTTTTGTACCAGGAAAAGAAAATATACTAGCAGACATCCTAAGCAGAACTACCACGGATGCCCACGAATGGATGCTGCATCCGGACATCTTCAAAACCATTACAGGGAAATGGGGACTACCAGAAATAGACTTATTTGCATCCCCACACAATCACCAACTGAAAAAATTCTGCACGAGGACGTACCACCCACTTGCTTGGAAAGTGGACTCCCTATCTTTCACTTGGAAAAACCTGACAGCATATGCATTCCCACCTCTTCCTTTGATGCACAAGGTGCTATTAAAGATCAAAGAAGACCGTCCAAGGATCATCCTGATAGCTCCAGACTGGCCAAGGCAACATTGGTACCCATTACTGAGGAGTATGTCTTGGGAACAAATATGGCCTCTGCCCCTAGTTCCCTTACTGTTAACACAGAACAACTTCAAAACCCTGCATCCAAACCTGAAAACACTGCAGCTGGCTGCCTGGAACATTGCTTAAGACCAAATAACCCAGATTTATCTCAAAGGGTTAAAGACATTATCTTGGAGGCTCGCAGACCCTCAACAAGAAAAAATTATTCAGCAAAATGGAAAAGATATCTCATTTGGAGTACTACAAAAGGAGAAAATGTGTCACTGGTAAACATAGCTAACATCCTGGAATACTTGGCAGAGCTCTTCCACAATGGCCTGTCCTATTCTTCCATTAAGATTCATGCTTCAGCTATTTCAGCAGAATACAACTTGGATCCTCCAGTCTTCTCGCATCCTCTGCTCAGGCAGTTTCTGAGAGGAATTAAAAATGTAAAACCACCTAGGAAGCCACCATTGCCAGCATGGGACTTGAACTTTGTGCTAGAAAAGTTGACACTCCCTCCTTTCGAGCCAGCAGCAACAGCAGAATTACAGTACTTATCATGGAAAACTGCTTTCCTGCTTGCAATCACTTCAGCAAGAAGGGTTTCTGAACTACAGGCATTAATGGCAGTACAGCCCTTCCTGATCTTCCATCAAGATAGTGTGTCCATGAGAACTAATCCTACTTTTATGCCAAAGGTGGTCTCCAGGGTATCTTTAAACCAAGCTATCCACCTGCCTACATTCTTCCCCAACCCACAGAACAGGGGAGAAAGACTGTTGCATACCTTGGATGTACATAGACAATTACGTTACTACCTGGACAGGACCAAGAGCAATAGAAAAACTGACCAGCTACTGGTAGCATATGCAACAAGAATGGAAGGAAAAGCAATTTCAAAACAGACAATCTCTAAGTGGATAGGAAATTGCATTAGATTTTGTTACTCTTACCATGGGAAGAAAACTCCAGAAAACATCAGACCTCACTCTACAAGGGCTACAGCCACTACCACAGCTTTTTTACGAGGAGTGGCTACCAAAGACATTTTAGAGGCTGCTACTTGGAACTCAGTGCATACATTTGCCAAGCATTATAATTTACCCTTATACTCCAGATCCCGAGCAGGTTTTGCCACTGCTGTTTTGCAAGGGATCTTAACTACACCATAATCTTATTACTCCTCCTCCCCCAGTTTGGCTATGGTATTCTACCCATTTGTAAGGACTGCAGATGCATCCTTGAAGGACATAGTACAGTTTTGTACCTACCATAAATGTAGATGTCCGATAGGCATGCATCTGCAGTCAGGATTACCCTCCCTCCTTCCCCTCTGAGGTACTCCTAGGGTATTTACCCATCTTCTAGCTAGCTGGGGGAATCTATTATGGTGTATTTGTTTGTATATATGTATATACATGTTTATTTTTATTTGCTCTCTCTTATTTGGAAACTTTTGCAATTATCCAAATTTAGCCTTCCTAGAGGGCACCTGGCATCTGGGGCAAGAAACACCGAGGAAGATGGCGTCGGCTGATACCTTTATACCCGAATAACTGCAGCTATGACGTCTGGTGAAGTGCGACATCAGCCGAGGCCAGACCCAGACTTTGGAATCCGGCCGACCGAAGGGCTGCCTGACGACAGGACAACCCATTTGTAAGGACTGCAGATGCATGCCTATCGGACATCTACATTTATGGTAGGTACAAAACTGTACTTTACCAACCCCAAACAGTTGGCCAGATCTACCCCCAAAGTGGGCAGAGGCTCAAAAGCAAGTACCCTCTCTCTTGAGCATAAAGTCTATTTAAACTGTACCAGAAGAGGAAAAGGGACAAGGTTTCTACTAAAGACTTTTCCTGGTACCAAGAAAAGACAACTCATGGCATCCTATCCTGGACCTTTCTATCTTAAAACACTTTTTTGGTGATTCCAAAATTCAAGATGCTAACTCTTCACCAGTTACTTCCTATGCTAGGCAGAGATGCCTGGTTGGCAACACTGGATTTAAATGAAGCCTACCTGCACAATACCAATCAGGGAATCTTGTAGAAGATACCTACACTTCAAAGCAGGCTATATGCACTATCAATCAGTTCTGTGCACTGCCCTTTGGCTTATGTACTGTGCCCAGGGTATTCACAAAGTGCCTAGCTCCAGTCATTGCATTTTGCAGGCAAAGAAATATTCAAATATACCCATACCTGGACGATTGTCTAATTCAGGCAGAAAGCCAGGACATACTTTTGAATCATCTGGCATGTGTACAAAAGGTGGTAACTTTTCTGGGGTACACCATTAATGAAAATAAATCACATTGGGTACCCTGTCAACAAATTATATTCCTGGGAGCAAGCTTGAACACAACTTCTCAGATGGTTTTCCTCATGCCAGAGAAACAAATTCATTTGTCAACTTCAAACTAATGGCCACAAAAACCCTGCTATCTGCAAGACAAATACTGTAAGCCTTGGGGGTTCATGGCCTCCTGCATTCTACTAATTCCATTTGCATGACTGCATATGAGGAAACTACAATGGTATGTAAAAAGCCTATGGTGTCTTCTTTCTCAGGATCTAGAAGCCAATTATTCCCATCATACCTTGCCCATGGTTAGAGTTCCTTTGGGCAGAGGCCTGACACCAAAACAAGGGACTACCATTCACTCTACCCCCTGCTGCCTAAAGCCTAACAGCAGACTCATCAGACTTTGCATGGGCGGCTCACCTGGCAGGGAAGTGCATTCAGGGCAAATGGAACCCAAGTCAAATGCACCTGCATATCAATCAGAAAGAAATGTTAGCTGTACAGAATGCTCTGACAGCCTTCAAAGACCATATTCTTCCAGGACAATTAATGGTAAAGACAGACAACACCACATCTGCAGACTAGCCAAGGCTCTGTGCATCTACAGGCACTATTCCTGCCAGGCAAACTACACTGGCAAACGAACTAAGCAGAAATCTCAAGGACCCACACAAGTGGAAACTGGAACCAAAGACTTCCAACATGTTGATAAACAAATGGGGGAGCCCAGATATAGACCTGTTTGCCTCCCCCCACAACTACCAACTGGACAAATTCTGTACAAGGACTCCCCACAAATAAGCTTGGAAAGTGGATGCTCTGTCCTTTAGCAGGAAAAATCTGTCAGTTTATGCCTTCCCTCCTCTGCCTCTCCTCTCCAAAGTGCTACTAAAGATCAAACAGGACAAACAAAGGATGATACTGATTGCACCAGACTGGCCACACGAACACTGATACCCCCTCTTGCGCAGTTTGTCACTGCTGGCTCCATGGCACCTGCCCCTGGCCCCTACTCTGCTGTCACAGCAGGAGAGCCAGATTCTGCACCCTCAGCTTCAAATCATGAGCCTGGTTAATTACCTAATCTCTCCATTACCATCCCTCAGTAAACAAGTGTTTGTAATTTTGGAGGCAAGGAGGCCTAGTACTAGAAAATCTTATGATGAAAAATAAGAGATTCTGTGCCTGGAACCAAACTCAAGGGATAGGCACAGCAGCGCCCAGTTTACTTCAAATTCTTAAATATTTAACTGAGATGCTTCACAAGGGCCTTTCTTTTTTCTCCAAATTCACACCTCAGTCATTTCAGCTCATTACAACACAGAACCACCCCTCTTCTCTCATCCACTCTCAAGCAGTTCCTCAGAGGGGCCAGAAACTTAAGACCACCCAGGAGAGCCCCAACTCCAGCCTGGAATCTTAACTTTTTATTGGAAAAACTCACTCTTCCTCCTTTTGAGCCAGCTGCAAGTGCAGAGTTAAAATTCCTTCCTTGGAAAACAGCCTTCCTTTTAGCAATCACTTTAGCAAGAAGGGTATCTGAATTACAGGACCTTATGGCAGTGGAGACTTTCATCATCTTTCATGCAGACAGGGTGTCCCTCGGGACCAATCCCTCTTTCATGCCCAAGGTGGTATCCAGTGTGACTCTTAATCAGTTCATTCATTTGCCAACCTTGTTTTCTAATCCACAGATCAAAGGAGAACGGATACTGCACTCCTTAGATGTGCACGGACAACTTAGATTTTACTTGGACAGGACTAAACCTCAAAGGAAATCTGAACAAGTGCTGGTGGCATTTGCTGCAGGGGCAGAGGGGAAGGCTATTTCCAAGCAAACCATTTCTAAATGGATATGCCATTGCATTAATTTTTGTTATAAGCACCATGGAAAACCTATCCCACAGGAGATTAAACCCCATTCAGCCAGGGCTGCATCTACTTCTACAGCCTTTCTCAGAGGTGTCTCTACCAGGGACATCCTAGAAGCTGCTGCTTGGAGTTCTGTACATACTTTCACCAAGCATTACCATTTACCAGTTTTCTCTAAATCCAGAGCTGGCTTTGCCACTGCAGTCTTGCAGGGTCTTATAGCTGGTCCTAATGCTATCTAAATTTGTCTGCCCATCCTTAGCTTTGGGAATCTACCCAAATGTGATGACTGCAACAGTGAAACACGAAGTACATAGTACAGTTGTGTACACTTACCATAAATGTAGATGTTAGTGTATTCACTGTTGCAGTCCTGGTTACCCTCCCTCCAGCCCCCTGTCTTTTGGCTGTACCTCTACTCTCCTTTACTATGCTTAAAAGCTTTTTGGTGTATTTGCTTTTTTGTTGAAGGTATAAGAGTGTGTGTGTGTGTGTGTGTGTGTGTGTGTGTGTGTGTGTGTGTGTGTGTGTGTGTGTGTGTGTGTGAATTGCTTCCCATTAGGAGGGCACCTGACATCTGGGGCAAGAAAAACTGTTGTAATGACGTCGGCTGCTTGCTTTATACCCCTGACTGCCTGACATCACGCAAGATGAGACGGCAACCGACGCAGGACCGAATACTTTGATAATCATGCCGACTGAGGGGCTACTGCAAGCTGGTAACTGACTGAGGGGCTACTGCAAGCTGGTAACTGACTGAGGGGCTACTGCAAGCTGGTAACTGACTGACTGAGGGGCTACTGCAAGCTGGTAACTGACTGACTGAGGGGCTACTGCAAGCTGGTAACTGACTGACTGAGGGGCTACTGCAAGCTGGTAACTGACTGACTGAGGGGCTACTGCAAGCTGGTAACTGACTGACTGAGGGGCTACTGCAAGCTGGTAACTGAGGGGCTACTGCAAGCTGGTAACTGACTGAGGGGCTACTGCAAGCTGGTAACTGACTGAGGGGCTACTGCAAGCTGGTAACTGACTGAGGGGCTACTGCAAGCTGGTAACTGACTGAGGGGCTACTGCAAGCTGGTAACCGACTGAGGGGCTACTGCAAGCCGGTAACCGACTCTGATGACTGCAACAGTGAATACACTCTAACATCTACATTTATGGTTAAGTGTACACAACTGTACTTTCTGAATCAATCCTGTCAACATGGCTGCTGCCATGAGGCTAGCTTGGTGAAATTCTGAGGGTTTAGTACTTCATAAATGTCAGTGTACTCTGTTCTTTCAGTTTTAGATGAAGTTGTCACTTTGTTGCACCAATCTGTGTCTACTGGCATGCTTTGAATTGTCCCACTTTCAGTTGCACAAGGGTCTTCATGCTGCTGCTTATGCTATGCCGCCTTTCGTTTGAGCCTTGTATAGTGTCAGAAATGCAATTTTTCTTGCTTTCCTTTTTATATTTTGTGCTAACATTGCTCACCTCAGTCTACATTGTTTTAGTAATATTGCATGTTAGTCCGATCTCGCCTTAATTTTTACATATGGGTTCGGCACTGATCCTCTGTTCTGACGCTGCCGATTTACAAGCTGGAAAACTTCTGGTTGGCTCGTGGCTAAGCGGGTATCCCATGGTGCACCAGTACAATCCCCAGGTCTCGTTTGCCGCGTCGACTAGTTCGGCTGTGCTTCTCTTGGCTCTGGCTAAGTTTTTCAAATTCTTTATATTCTGTTGTATTTCAATGCTTTATTAGAACCGTTATTGTATGTTTAGTGTTACTAATATATTAGGCAGTTGTATTGCTTGCCCTTTTTGAGTGCAACTTAGTTTACTAGTGGTTATTGGTATCCTGTGTGCCAGTTAGTTTTAGGTGCCTTTGTGCATTTTTTGATTATTAGGTAGAGCTTTTGGCGGTTTTCCGCTCTTAGTCAACAGTGGCTCCTGTTTCGTCTGTTCTGACCTATTCTGGTCACCATTGGCAGTTAGTTTCTGCTATATTGACATTGTTTGTTTTGGTGGGGATCCGCTTGTGAATTTACTAGGATTGCAGCTTCCCTAGTATACTACTTGTTGTTAGATGTATAGAAATTTATTGTGTCATTTACGGTTTCTCTTGTGTGAATGAGCTATCCTTTCTGGTCTGTTTAAATTAGAAGACCTAGCATTCTCTTCACCGGGCTAGGTCTGTAAGTTAGAAGACCTAGTCCTCATTTAACAACTCCTTAGGGCTAGGCCCGTTTTAGTTAGAGGACCTAGTCCTCCTTTTCTCTCTCTCAATCTCTCTGGGTTTTGTGTGTATTATGTGTAAGGAAAGTAAGGAGCATAAACCCTTGGGGTTCAAAAAGTGCATGAAATGCTCCCAAAAGATGTCTCTAATGGATGGCCACAGTAGCTGTGTGTACTACCTAGGGACCATCCACTTACAGGAATCGTGCTTGTTCTGCCATGCTTTCTCTCCTAGAGTGTTACAAGAGAGAGAGAACAAACTCGTACTCAAGGGTCTACTGAAACCATGCTTTGAAGGAAGCACTATGGCTTCTTCTAAGTCTGGGAAATCAAAATCCTCAAAAAGGCCTTCTCCGGCACCGGCTGGTGTCCTGGAGCCACCTCCTAAACAGGCAAAACAATCCAAATCTGCCTCCTCGACTCCACATCCTTCGGAGCCGAAGGAGAGCATATCATGGTGGTGTCAGTCGGTTACAGGTGATGTCCTTCAAGGATGCATCTGCAGTCCTAACAAATGGGTTGTCCTGGCCTCAGGCAGCCCTTCGGTCGGCCGGATTCCAAAGTCTGGGTCTGGCCTCGGCTGGTGTCGCACTTCGCCCGACGTCATAGCTGCAGTTCTTCGGGTATAAAGGCATCAGCCGACGCCATTTTCCCCAGTCTTTCTTGCTGCGTGGCGCCCGAAGCAGAAGCTGTTCGCAAGTGCCGGTCGGTCAGATGCAGAGATTACTACTACCGAAGACTTCTAAAAAGCTAAGTACCCCGTTGGGGACTCTTTCTTGCCTCAGCCGATGTCAGAAAAAGTGAATAACTGTTTAACTTGTGGGAAACAAATACCTCAGTAAGACTTCCACTCTTACTGCCTACCTTGTTTAGGCCCAGACCACGACGTAGCAGCTTGTTTAGCCTGTGCTTCCTTCAACCGACGGACGCTTAGACGTCGGTCGGAGTTTGCAGAGGAGTTTTTTGGCTCTGCTTTTGCTTATATCATGCCGTCGGAGACTCCGACTTCACATTTACCAGTCTCTGAATCTATTGATACAGCAGGTGAATCTGCTACTCACAGCCAGTCTGCAAGCTCCCTACTGGTTTCCGTAACAATTAAGTCCCCAGTGCTCCCCAGGTAAAGATCCCCTACTATGTCTTCCAGGTCTTCCAGAAGATTATGTGGAGAGGGTAGTACTGAGACTTCTGAGGTTGTCTGCCTTACCAAAATTATTGTTGGCTCCGACCCAGTCGGCTCCAGAGCCACTTGGCCCAGCTTTGCCCTTGTCTGCTGTTTGGCTCCAAAAGGCCATTATGGCTTGGAGGAGGGAGTGCTTGCTGCCAACGGAGGAAATGCCAGCTCCAGCTCACTTTGTTGCTGCCTTGTAGTTGGGTTCAGCTCTGACACGCTCTGTGCCATCTGTCGTGTCCAGGGGCCGAAGCTCTCCTGTCGGCACTGACAAGGGAGGGTTGGAATCTATCTTCGGTTCCGAGCCTTCCTCTTGGTGCTTCGGCCAGGGTGATCTTGGACCCTGCATCTATCTCTGAGCTGACCTCTCTGGAGACAGCAGAGACCCACAGCCTCAGGAGCCATCGGCTGGTAGCCCCCACTCTTCCGAGGCTTCCCCAGAATATCCTTCCGAGGAGCTCCCCGGAAGAGGTTATGTAAGAGGAAACATGTGGACTCCCAGGATGAGTCTTTGACATCGGACATGGACCTCGGAGTCGTAAGGGTCCCCCAAGTCATCCTCTGTTTCCTTTGTGGACATTTTAGAGATCCTTAGGCAGAGGTGCGACTGGCCCACTGTTGACCCTTCTGATGAGTCTGTGTACCTGAAAGCTTTTGGGTCTCAACCTTCTGCCTTTTGGGTGTCTCCACCTTTTGACGAACTGATGGATCTAGTTAGTTGAAAGGTGTGGGATACTCCTGACACTGTGGAGCCAGTCCCCAGGAGACCAAATAAGTTCTTGCCTGCCCCTCCTGGTAAAGAGGTCTTGTCCAAGGGCGTTCCCGTAGATGCCATGGTGGTGACTGCCACGAAGGAGGCGTTGGTGGAGACTTGATCTGTTCATCCACCAAACAAGGAGTCTCGACAGATGGACAGATTTGGGAAGCGTATTTTTAGTTCAGCGGCCTTTACCCTTCGATTGCTAAACTGTCTCGCACACTTCACTAGCTTGCAGAGGGATCTCCTCAAGGAGTTAGGAGATTCCATACAAGGTGCATGTACTGAGGAAGTTCCTGACCAGATTTCTACTCAGTTGTCCACCTTAAATTCTGTGGTTAACTCCTCCATGAGACTTAAGCTGCGGATGGAGCGAGTAGAGCAGCTGGTTCCAGAGTTGCCTTGAAGTGCCACTCCTGGATGAGCTTTCTTAATTTTGTGGAACCATTCAAGTCTGCTTTCACCAACCCCTCGTTTGATGGTTCCTCATTGTTTGGTTCCAAGGTGAAGGATACACTCACTCGGTGTGAGCAAGAAGGAAAGACTCTTTCTGCCGTAGGAGTGCATTTTACTGTCCTTTTCCAGACCATACCCAAAGGGTCAAAGGGGCAGTAAAATGTGGTTCAAGAAGTCCCAGAGGGTCTTTCCTGACACAGGGTGAATCCTCCTCCTCCAGAGGAGGAGGAGGAGGAAACTGCAGACCTCACCCTAGAGGCAGGGATGGTCCGCAATACCAACAAGGCTGTGATTCCTTTCGAGGACGGCCTTATCAGCGCTCCTGATGTGGAGCCCGACTGCGCTTCTCTGGGGCTGGTCGGGTGTCGCATTTCTTTGTACCAAGAAGCCTGGCTAAGTATCACCCAAGACAAGTGGGTACAAATAGTTGTTACCAGAGGCTATATCATACCCTTTTCCCTTTCACAGTTTGTTCCCAAAAGGATCCCAGATGTACCACCCAATCTCAGGGATAAGGCAACTGTGGAGATTAACATGTTGCTGTTAAGTCATCCAGCCCATCCCAGCAGACCATATAGGATCCGGAACTTACTCCAGGTTCTTTTTAGTTCCAAAACAAACCAGAGATTGGAGGCCAATATTGGACCTCAGCAGATTGAACGAATCCGTGAAGGACAAGTTTTGGATGGTAACACTGCAGTCTATACTCCCATTGTTTGGGAAAGACTTTTGGATGTGCTCTCTGGATCTGTAGGATGCCTACTACCGCATAAAAATGCACAAGGCATCCAGAAGCCATCTACGCTTTCGGCTGGGAGCCAGTCACTATCAATTTTGCGCTTTGCCCTTTAGTCTTAGCACAGCCCCCAGGGTGTTTACCAAATTCATGGCAGTAGTGACAGCTCACCTGAGATGTCAAGGATTTCAGGTGTTTCCGTATTTGGACGACTGGCTCCTGACCGCCCTCACCAGGCATCTACTCCTCCAAAACAGGGACGCCATGATTCAACTTTGTGCTCAGTAAGGGATATCCATAAATTGGAAAAAATCTACATTATTGCCCTCTCAATCTGTGATTTATGTAGGCGCAGAGGTAGACGCAGTGAACATGACAGCTCTTCTCCCTGCCGAAAGGGCACAGAACCTAATCTCCCAAGTTAAGCATTTTCTAACATTGCGAAAAGTCAAAGCGAAGTGGGTTCTTCAGCTCCTCTGGATTATGGCTTCTACAATTCTATTAGTACCATTAGCCAGGTTGCACATGAGAATTCTCCAGTGGCTTCTGTCTTCCCAGTGGTTCTTCCAATATCTCCCTCTGAGTTATCCTATCCTGCTGACTGAATCATGCAAGGAGGACCTTCTTTGGTGGATAGTTCCCAACCACTTGATCATGGGTGCCCCCTTTGTTCCTGCCCGAACCATTGCCACTGTGACCACAGATGCCTCCCAGATTGGGTTGGGGGGGGCATTATCTCGGCAGGACTGTCCAAGGCACATGGCAAGAACACTAGGCTCATCTGCATATAGATGTTCTGGAGATGAGGAGGTGCTTCTGGAGTTGCGAGCACTTCAAGACCTTCTTCCTCTAGAGACAATTGCGATACAATCAGACATGTCGGTGGTTTGGTATATAAACAAACAGGGTGGTACCTAGATCTTACCCACTCTGTCGAGAGGCCATGCGAGTTTGGGAATGGGCGATTTCTTCCCAGCGCTTTCTGGTTGCAATGCACATTCCAGAGACTACCAACGTGATGGCAGACGAGCTCAGCCGGGCAATCCTAATACCTCACGAGTAGTCTCTGAAACTGGAAACAGTGGATCAGATGTTACGGAAATGGGGACAGCCTTGCTGTGACATTTTTGCCAGCCCAGTCAATACCAAATGCAGCAGCTATTTTTCCCTCATTCCCCCTCCGCGAGAGACTCCCAGAGACTCTCTGGCTCACGATTGGCCCATGGGACTTGTATGCCTTTCCTCCAATCCCTCATTTCCAAAGTGATTCAGAAAGCCAGTCGGCTGGGAAGCAAGTTGATCCTCATTGCTCCGTACTGGACTTGTCCAGTCTGGTTCCCCTTCCTCGAGCCTCTCCTCCTGGATGATCCTTGGATTCTGGACTCTGCTCCAAATCTATTGACTCACATGTCGGGTTTGCTACACCCTTCAATCCACACCCTCAAATTGACAGCATGGCTGCTCTAGTTCCATCCCTAGTCAGGCTTCATGATGCATCATCCTCTGTCACATATTCTTATGTCCTCCCATAAACCTTCAACTAGGAGGCTGTATGGCAGTAAATGGAGAAGATTTTCTATTTGGGCACAGAGAATGAATGTAGATCCATACACTGCTTCTATCCCTGTGATTCTGGATTTTCTTTCTGAGCTTTTTCAGCAAGGATCTGCCGCTGCCACTATCAGAGTCCAATTGGCATCAATTTCTCATTTTCACTTAGGTTTTCCAGATACCAATTTAATGTCTCATAAACAATGCAAGACCTTTTTGAAAGGGGCCACCCTATTGAGACCACCTCTGTAAGAACCAGTGGCTTCTTGGGATTTAAATTTCATGTTGTCCAAATTGACATCTCCCCCCTTTGAACCTTCACACTCATCTTCACTAAATTTTTTTGTCTTGGAAGACCTTGTTTTTGGTAGCTATCACATCAGCTAGACTGGTATCGGAGCTACAGGCCTTGACTAGTAAGCCACCTTATTTGATTTTTCACAAAGACAGGGTGTCATTGTGTACAAATCCCTCCTTTGTCCCCCAAAGTTTGTTCTAATGCTACCTTAAAACAGTCAGTAGAACTCCCACTTTAATGCAGCTGAGTACCGTTTTCATCAGCTAGATGTTCATAAGCAACTATGTTTTTATCTACAGCTGACTAAGGTTTTCAGGAAATCGGATCAATTATTCATTTCCTTTTCTGACTCCAGATTGGGCTTACCATTTTCTAAAGTGACACTATCTAATTGGATTTCCAGTTGTATAGCCTTTATCTATAGCTCTGAGGGCAAACCTTTACCCTGCAGGATCAAGGCTCATTCTACCAGGTCGCTGTCTACCTCTGCAGCCTCTCAAACCAGGGTACCACTTGATAATATTTGTGCAGCAGCTACTTGGGATACCCCTCACAGTTTATTATGCATTACATATTGGATTTGGCATCCAGGGGTAGAGCATCCTTCGGCTCCACGGTGCTCAAGAGCATTTTCCAATGAGTCACCCAAGAAAGGCGCTAGGGACGCTGTCCCATATGTAAAAATGAAGGTGAGATCGGACTACCTAACAAAGAAGTTATGTACTCACCATAATGTTCCATGTTGTTAGTCCATCTCACCCTTCATTTTTACCAACCCGCCCTCCTGCCCCCATCCTGGAAGATCTGGAAGTAATAATTTGGTTGCCCTTTGTTGGAGACCCTTTAGTACTGGTAATTTTTATGGTTGTTCTAGTGAGCAGCAAACAAGATCTGGGGATTGTACTGGTGCACTATGGGATACCTGCTTAGCCGCAAGCAACCAAAAGTCTTCCAGCTTGTAAATCTGATGAGTCAGAGCAGAGGATCTGTTCCGAACCCATATGTAAAAATGAAGGGTGAGATGGACTACCAACATGGACGTTATGGTGAGTACATAACTTTTTCTACATTTTTGTAAGTTGTTTCACTACTGATCCCATATGGATCTATATTAGATTGTCGAAAAGGCATTACAGTGAATGCCGTTTTGACGACACATAAATAGCGAAATGTATAAACAGAGAAAGCTTGGGTCAGATTCTTTTCCTAGGGAAAAAAAAATTGCTTGGCCTGAGCTGTGACATTGCCTTTTAACCCACTGTAGTGCGATCTAGGGGGGGTGTGGAGGGGCAAATGTTTTTACTGGTGTGTTTTGTGTTGGTCTACTTTCCCCCCCAAGGAAAAAAAATCTGTGACCTGGGGTTTCACTATTGATGCATTTCGGTGTTTGTGTCATTGAAATGGTGTTCACTGTAATGCCATTTCAACAATCTAATATAGATCTTCCCATATTGAATCTGCATTTTGTGTGTGGTGTTCATGATTGTGATCAAGTATAAAACAGTTGTGTTTTACTTTCCAGGCTGCAGTTGGTGAGATTTCTTTTTTTTTTTTTGTGAAAGTGCTACATTCTGTTTGGCCTGTTAGAGGTTTCACTTGCACTCGGGCTGGCCTTTAGAAATGGATACTTGATCCTCGAGATGCTGTCTGTGCTACTTCATGCCATTGCTCCATACCTTTCTTGCTGCTTTAGCACTGCAATTTTGCAGTTCAGCCCCCCCCCCCCACTCCATTTTGCAGTCTGCAGTTTAATTTCATATTTGTGTTAAAGCAGTGGCATTTGCCCTTAATAACGTTTGGAACAGGGTGCAGCTGTAACTCCTTTCCTTTACCACTTTTAAGTTGCAGTCTTAATGGCTGCATCCCCAACAACTGGAATACGTATGTAAGTTTAGGATAACTTTAAGCCCATAGTACTTCCATTGTGTTAGACTCTAGTGTTCAGAACCTGAATTGAAAATGCAGTAGTTGCTTACTTGTCTAAAGTGTTAATGCAGTAGTGATTTGAATTCATAAAAATCTGCCAGAAATATTTTCTCTGGGATTTGAAATGTTTCGATTGCTGGACAAAGCTTTTCAGCTGAAAAAAACATTCAAGTAAACGTACTGATATTTTTGGAAGTAATTTTTGAAATACTCTTTCAAAGCTTCAGTTCTTTGTGTCCTGCTTACACTCTTGAGAAATTAGTGGACAATTTTTTTTCAAATGTTTAAAATAATTAACCCTTTTTCTTGGCACTGCTTAGTAAGTCTGTGTACTTTAAATACTTGATGGTAGTTTTCATGATTAACCCAAGAACATGCATTTTATTTTGCATATCTTTATAGCAATGGGGTGTACTGATGGCTTAGAAAAGTTTACTCTGGTGTGCCATTAGTTGGCAGTGGTCTGTACTGTGGTGGTTACCATACTTACTACAGTCTTTGTATAAATAAGATTTGTGCATGCGTTTTGCAGATCTACAGAGAGCTGTAGACTATTTTTTTTCCTGTGGCACACCAGCACTTGTTTTGATGAGGCAGTCCTCTTATTGCGGTGTGATCATTTATCATGTTTGTTGCTGTGTTGATGAGTGAGGCTGTGGCAGGGGGAGAAAGTCTGGCTTGTGTACCTTTTGTTAAAGCTCCCCATGATAGAGTTCAGTCTCCAGCCAGCTGTGGGCTGCTGGCCTTGTGTGCCTGATGTTAAAAGGCCTCCTTTTGATAAGAATTTTGTTTCAGCTTGAAAAAGGAATAGTGCAAATGGTACCATTTTGGTGCAGAAAGGCTTGCTTAATCAATTTTGTAATAAAACTGCATCTGAAACCTAGTAATTAGTTTTCTGTGCAATTTGTTTCCATTAATAGGCATTTCTAGATTGTGTGCATGATATGCAGTGAGCAGCAAGAAAATGTAGCTTCATTCTGATTCATTTTTAGGAGAATGCAGTAACATTTGGTGCATTTACATTTATGTTGGCACCCAAGTTTTCTGCAAAGCTTGGTACATTCTTGTACTTTAAAATGTAAAAATTATTTTCATCTGTTGTCATAATGCACTTTTTTAAATTTGGTCTTCATATCACAGGAATATATCTGCAGTAAAATAAAGTTCTGTTTTTGCACAGCTTTATAGTAGTATCTCCACAGTCTTGTAGCTTGGGGAAAGTGATTATACTGATATGGCCTGTATTGGGCATTTTATACTAGAGATGTCATGCTTGTACAAAAAGGAAGAAGGTAAATTGGAATTGCTGACACAGGGCAGGAATTTCCTGCCTTGAGAATTCAAAGGTAATAAAAAGGCTTTACATTTTCAGTGGGTGTGTCGGTGCTGAAATTCTAAAGATTTGAAGTTTTGTTGCCTAATCCTCTATTTCCCTCTCTGATAGGAGCACATGGTTGCATTTATTTTTAAGTGCTAGTGAATCGCTTGTCAGTAGTGAAGTACAACAGAGGCTGAAGTGAAATTTTTGAGGATGTCCTTCAAGGATGCATCTGCAGTCCTTACATATGGGTTGTCCTGCCTCAGGCAGCCATTCGGTCGGCCGGATTCCAAAATCTGGGTCCGGCGTCGGCTGATGTCGCCCTTTTCCCCGACGTCAGAGCGCCTGGGGTATAAAAGCGTCAGCCGACGCCATCTTCCTCGGTCTTTCTTGCCGCACGGTGCCCAAAGCAGAAGCAGTTCGCAAGTGCCGGTCGGCCAGCTCCTGTGATTTCAGCTACTGAAGTCTTCAAAAAAGCTAAGTACCCCATTGGGGACTCTTTCTTGCCTCAGCCGATGTCAGATCAAACGGTTAAAGTTAATAATTGTTTAAATTGTGGGAAACAAATACCTCATAAGGATTTCCACTCTTGCTTACCTTGCCTAGGCCCAGACCACGACGTCTCGGCCTGTACAGCCTGTGCTTCCTTCAATAAATGCACTCTTAGGTGTCGGGCAGAGTTTGCAGAGGAATATTTTGGGCAAATTTACTGCTATAAAATGCCGTCTGAGCTTCCAACAGCTCATTTACCCAAAAAACTTAAGAAGGACCGACGCACGCGGTCCGCGGTTCCGGCCGACACCACGCCCAGGCCTACTGCTAGTGTCTCGGTCTCTGCTGAAACCGAATCTCTACCGGTTCCGACAGACACTGCACAGCTGGTACCTTCGGTACCGGAGGCTTCCACTGGGTCGGTCTTAGAATTACCTTCTGAAACCGGTGCTCCGGAGATATCAGACACCATTTCTGTGGATAAAACTACCCCAACACGTGGGGCAGCCAGGCCTCCTGTATCCATGTCCATTAAGGCCTTTACTCGTGCTAGAGCTGCTAAACTGCCTAAATCTCTCCCTCCCAAGGCTATCCCTCAGGGATCTTCTACAGGTTCACAAATTTTAAGCTTAGCTGAGTACCTTATCACCTTAATCAGGGGCTCTCAGCCACACCCAGACAGGGGCTCTCAACCTCCTCCAGGCAAAAGGCCCAGGGTTGAACAGACAGATCCCCAGTCCTCTGATGAGGCCTCAGATGACTCTGCCCTTTCAGATTACCAGGAGGAGGCCTACGAGGATTCTGATGCAGAGGAATCTATTCCCTCGGCCTCCCCCCCTGAAGAGTTGTCCTTTGGGGCGACCCTTCACTCCATGAGAGAGCATTTTAAATGGCAAGGCCAGGAATTCTCTGATTCCAGGAAGAGGTTAAGGACTTTTTTGCATTTGCCTCCGCATAGACCTTTGGCTATTCCTCCTGTTTTAAATGTTATAGAGGATGTGTACTCAGAGTCTAGTATTTCCCCAGACTCACTTCCTCTGGCTCCTGTCAAACCCGACTGGTACTACAGGGTCCCGGACACACATCTATTCCTTTACAAGGGCCACTCGGCTGACCCAGAAACCATTTCCCAGGGGCCTAAAGAGGTTGCAACCTCCACTACTAAGAACCCACTTCCTTCTGAAAGGGAATCCAGGGCCTTAGAGAGATGGGGTAAAAAAGTGTACACTTCTTCCACTCTTTCTATGAGAGCATTGAATTGTCAATTCCATATGATACAGTATCAAGAATATCTGTTAGATGAATTGCATAAAAAACTAACCTCACCTGAACCCCTAGATCGCAAGGCGCTTCAGGATCTGGTGCATAACTCCCAGCAGGTTAGCAACCATTTTTTACAGTGTGGTTATGATGCATTGGAAGCTTCATGTAGGTCAGCAATGACAGGTGCAGTCATACGTAGACATGCTTGGCTGAAGGAACAAACACTGCCAGATCATGTTAAAGCAAAGCTTCTGGATGCACCCCTGGAAAAACAAAAGTTATTTGGTTCCACGGCTCAAGAGGTCTTAAAGAAATTTGAGGAAAAGGCTAAGTCAGTACAGACGGTCAAAGATTTTCTCCAGGTCCAACCACCAAGATTCAGCCGAAATTGGCCTTCTAAGAATTGGTCCTTTCCAGACACAGACAGATTTCAAAGAGGCAAAAATAGGCGTGCCAGAGGTAGAGGGCAAGCTAGAGGCTCCTACAGAGGATGTCAATGGCAGCCTCCTAACCAAAGAGGTAGTGCAGGACCTACACCTGCTGCACAAGGACAAACTCAATGACTTGACTTTGACCCCACCAACCAGGGCTCAATTGGAAGCACCTTTGGGCAGAAAGCTATCTTTATTCTCAGAAAATTGGCACATTATTACAAGGGACAAATGGATACTGCAAATAATAGACAAAGGATACAGATTCCATTTTCATACATTACCAAAAAGACAAGGCATGCCAAATCTGCCACCGAATCAAAGGACAGAGGCTTTCAAGCAAATTTCCAACCTACTGCAAATGAAAGCAATAGAAAAGGTTCCTCTCATAGAACAAGGCCAAGGATTTTATTCCAGACTATTTCTTGTCCCAAGAAAAGAAAAGCAATGGAGGCCTATTCTGGACTTGTCCGCACTAAATACTTACCTCATTGTGCCAAAATTCAAAATGCTGACCTTACAGCAACTCCTTCCCATGCTGGGCAAGGAGTCCTGGCTGGTAACTCTAGACCTCGAGGCATACCTGCATGTCCCTATCAGACAAAGTTGCAGAAGACACCTCCGATTTCTTGCAGGTTCAGAGCATTATCAATTCTCAGCATTGCCCTTTGGCTTATCTACTGCGCCCAGAGTATTCACGAAATGCCTGGCATCAGTAATTGCACATTGCAGACTTCAGGGGATTCAAATATACCCATACCTGGACGACTGCCTTATACAAGCGGACAGCCAACAAACATTGGTAAAACACTTGAATTATGCCATCCGCCTACTTCAGGCTTTGGGATACACAGTCAACATTCAGAAATCAAGACTTGTTCCATCCCAAAGAATAATTTTTCTGGGTGCAAAACTAGATACAACCACCCAAATGGCTTTTCTCACAGAAGAAAAACAAGAACTACTACCGGATTATTTCAGAAACCTGACAAAACAAACCCAACTGACTGCAAGGAAAATCCTGCAGGCCCTGGGTTTCATGGCATCTTGCATTCTTCTGATTCCCCAAGCAAGGCTGCATATGAGGAAACTACAATGGTACCTAAGGAGTCTATGGTCTCAACACTGTCACAGCCTAGAAGCTTTGATCCCCCCTCATTCCATGCCTTCAAAAGGAATTTCTGTGGTGGGCTCAAAAGCCAGTCAAACATGGGTCTGCCTTTCAGCAAACCAAATATCAGCCAAACTATTGCAACGGACGCCTCAGACCATGGATTGGGAGTGCATATGGAGGGCAGATGCATTCAAGGACAATGGACACAAACAGAATTTAGCCTGCACATAAACCAAAAGGAAATGCTGGCAGTGATGCATTCAGTCGAGGCCTTCAAGCACTTCCTACATCAAGGCCACCTGCTAATAAAGACAGACAATACCACAGTTATGTGGTACATAAACAAGCAAGGAGGTACCCATTCTTACTCTGTTTGCAGGCTGGCAATGAATCTTTGGGAACTTTCCCTAAAACTCAATAGAGCTGCAATCCCAGTTTGTACCAGGAAAAGACAATGTACTGGCGGACAGCCTAAGCAGAAACATCATGGATCCACACGAATGGATGTTGCACCCAGACACCTTTCTTCAAATAACAATCATGGGGAAGGCCGGACATCTTTTTGCCTCCCACCACAACCATCAACTGAAGAAATTCTGCACAAGGATATACCACCCACAAGCATGGAAAGTGGACGCGCTGTCTTTCAGCTGGAATACTCTAACAGTATATGCATTTCCACCTCTTCCGTTAATGACCAAGGTCTTACTGAAGATCAGGACAGAACAACCAAAAGTGATTCTGATGGCTCCGGACTGGCCAAGACAACACTGGTACCCACGGTTAAGGAGCTTGTCACGCACAAAACCGTGGCCTCTACCACAATGGCCACTTCTGACGCAGCAAAATTACAAAACTCTGCACTCCAGCCTAAAAACCTTGCAGCTGACAGCCTGGAAAATACCTTGACTCCTCGCCTGGATAAACTATCCAAAAGGGTAAAGGATATCATCAAGGAAGCTCGACGGCCTTCCACAAGAAAGGCATATTCAGCAAAATGGAAAAGATTTCGCAGATGGAACTCCACAAAGGGCCAAGATCTGACAGTAATGAGCATTCCACATATCCTGGAATACTTGGCAGAAATGCTCCATAATGGCCTTTCTTACTCTTCCATAAAAATTCATGCTTCAGAAATTTCAGCAGAGTACAACACTGATCCACCTGTATTTTCTCCTCCGCTGCTAAAGCAGTTTCTAAGAGGGATAAAAAACATCAACCCTCCAAGGAAACCACCAGTGCCTACATGGGATCTTAACTTCATGTTGGAAAAATTAACTCTACCTCCCTTTGAACCAGCAGCATCTGCAGAACTACAGTTCCTGTCTTGGAAGACTGCCTTCCTTCTGGCCATAACCTCAGCAAGAAGAGTATCTGAGTTACAGGCCCTCATGGCAGTACAACCATTTCTTACTTTTCATCAGGACAGAGTCTCATTGAGAACCAATCCTTCATTCATGCCAAAGGTGGTATCCAGGATCTCACTGAACCAAGCTATTCACCTGCCTACCTTCTTTCCAAATCCACAAAATAAAGGAGAGAAACTTCTGCATACCCTGGACATTCAGACAGTTGTGCTACTACATGGACAGAACTAAGACTTGCAGGAAAACTGACCAGCTCTTTGTAGCATATGCTGCTGGTGTACAAGGAAAAGCAATTTCCAAACAGACTATTTCAAAATGGATAGGGAATTGCATTCGATTCTGTTACTCTTTTCATTGCAAAACTGTGCCAGCTAACATTAGACCTCATTCCACCAGAGCCACAGCCACCTTCACAGCCTTCTTAAGAGGGGTGGCTACAAAGGACATCTTAGAAGCTGCTACATGGAGCTCTGTGCATACATTTTCCAAGCATTACAACTTACCTTTTATATTCCAGATCCAGAGCAGGCTTTGCTACTGCATTCCTGCAGGGCATTTTAGCTACACCATCCTTTTCTTGGGTACTACCACCCCCAGCTTGGCTATGGTATTCTACCCATATGTAAGGACTGCAGATGCATCCTTGAAGGACATAGTACAGTTTTGTACCTGCCATAAATGTAGATGTCCGATAGGTATGCATCTGCAGTCAGGCTTTCCCTCCCTCCTACCCCTCTGTGGTATTCCTTGGGTATTTGTCCCTCTTTCCAGCTAGCTGGGGTTATCTATTATGGTGTATTTGTTTTATATGACTGTGCATGTTTGAAATTTTTTGCATCTCTCCAAATTTAGCCTTCATTAGAGGGCACCTGGCATCTGGGGCAAGAAAAACTGAGGAAGATGGCGTCGGCTGACGCTTTTATACCCCAGGCGCTCTGACGTCGGGGAAAAGGGTGACATCAGCCGATGCCGGACCCAGACTTTGGAATCCGGCCGACCGAAGGGCTGCCTGAGGCAGGACAACCCATATGTAAGGACTGCAGATGCATACCTATCGGACATCTACATTTATGGTAGGTACAAAACTGTACTTTCTTGAATATGCCTGCTGTTTGATTTAAAAAAAAAAACAAAAAAAAAACTCAATTTAATTTGTGTTTATACAAATTGCTGCTGTGAGTCACACAAGGACTGATTTGCTCTCTGTTCATTTAGCATGTCGTCTTTGGCTTTGCATAGGTGTTTTCAGTGCTAAGGTTTCCAGATAACATAAACTGGGTATGTTGGGAATAATATGTGAGTGCGTACCTGGATAGACTTGACGTGTTCCAGGATTTTCTTTGCCTTGGTCATTGAGTGCTGGGGTAGGCTCTGTTCAGTCTGCTCATCTGAACTGGACCAAGTGTATAGCTGGAAAGTGAATTAAAATTTTAAGCATCACTTACTGCTTTAGGCAAATGCCTTTAATACGATTTTTAAAGAAACTCATTTAATTCTGCTTCCCCTGCGAGATGTGTTGGCAAACAGTTGATGAACCCCCCCCACTTTTTCATGAAAACTTCTGTTAACATCTAAAATCTAAAGTTTACAAACCAATGCAGTCGCAATAACACTGTATAGAACATCACCGTTTTTTAGATGTATAGTAAATATGAGCAAAGTTCTGATGTTATATAGTCCTATCTCGCCTACATTCTTACCTGTGGGTTCGGAGCCGATATTCTGCTCCGACTCTGCCGATTTTACTAGCTAGAAGTCTCTCATTGGCTGGGCTAAGCAGGTATCCCATAGTGCACTGCTCCATATCCCCAGATCTCATTTGTCGTTCATGTAGCTAGGATGTGGTCTTGCTTGGCTGTGGCCAAGTACCTTCTTTTCTTGATTTAAGAGAAGTTTGATTCAGTCAAAAGCTATTTTCATAGCTATTGTTTAAATCTGTCTAAATTTGTCTGGTGTGTTAGGCTTTGTGATTGTGAGTTTTTTGTGTGGTATCCCTCTTACTGTTCCCCGGGCTAGGCCCGTTTCAGTTAGAGGGCCTAGATGTCCTTCAAGAATGCAACTGCAGTCATAACATATGGGTTGTCCTGCCTCAGGCAGCCCTCGGTCGGCCGGATTCCAAAGTCTGGGTCCGACGTCGGCTGATGTCGCATTTCTCTCCGTCAGAGTGGCTGGAGTACATAAGCATCAGCCGACGCCATTTTCTTCAGTCTTTCTTGCCGAGCGGTGCCCGAAGCAGAAGCAATTCGCAAGTGCCGGTCGGTCAGCTCCTGTATTCTTCGATTCCGAAGTCATCAAAAAAGCTAAGTACCCCGTTGGGGACCTTTTCTTGCCTCAGCCGAATGCAGAAATTACTGAAAAAGTTGACAATTGTCTTTCTTGTGGTAAACAAATACCTCATAAGGATTTCCACTCTTACTGTCTTCCTTGCCTTGGCCCAGAGCACGACGTCTCGGCCTGTGTCGCCTGTGCTCGCTTCAATAAGCGCACTCTTAGGCGCCGGGCGGAGTTTGCTGAAGATTTTTTCGGCGAAAAATTTGCTTATACAATGCCGTCGGAACTTCCGACATCGCAAACTCCCAAGAAACGAAAAGACCGGGACCGACATCCTCGGCCCGCGTCTACCACCGACTCCACGCCAAAACCTACCGCAAGTGCTCCGGTTCCTCCTGAGACTGTTATTCCACCGCTCCAAACCGAAGACACCGCATTACCGACTACTCCGATACCGGATACCACTCCAACGCCAGTTATAGATTTTCCTCCGGATACTGAAACTGAGGAAATGCCAGAGACCATTGCTGTAGATAAGGTCACTCCTGCACGTGGAGCTGCCAGGCCTCCTATGGCCATGTCTATTAAGGCCTACACTCCGGCTAAGGCAGCCAGCAAGACCAAGCACCTTACTGTTAGCCTTACCTCAGCCTTCTCCAGAGACTCAAATCATGACTATGGCCGCAGACATAATTTCTATGATTAGAGGTTCACAGGCCCATCCTGAGAGAGGATCCCAGCCTCCTTCTGATAAGAGGCCCCGGGTTGAACCCTCTGACCCTATCCCTTCAGATGAAGATTCTGAGGACTCTGTCCACTCCGATGGCCAGGAAGAGCTCTTCCAGACCTATGAGGACTCTGATGCAGAGGATTCCATCCCCTCGGCCTCCCCTCCTGAGGATATTTCTTTTGGGGAAGTTCTGCATACCATGAGGGAACATTTCAAGTGGCAAGGCCAGGAATATTCTGATTCCAGAAAGCGCCTTCGAACTTTCCTTAAAAAGCCCCAGCACAGGCCCTTAGCTATCCCTCCTGTGCTTGATGTTTTGGATGATTTATATTCTGACTCCAGTGTTACCCCTGATTCTCTTCCTCCTGCTCCAGCCAAGCCAGACAGGTATTACAGGGTCCCAGAAACACATTCCCATTTATTCAGGGCCCATACTGTTGATTTGGAAACTATTTCTCAGGGACCTAAAGGTGTTTCAGCTTCCACCTCTAAAAATCCCTTGCCTTCCAATAGGGAAGCTAGGTCATTAGAGAGATGGGGGAAAAAGTTCTACACCTCCACTACTTTATCTATGAGAACTTTGAATTGCCTTTTTCACATGTTGCAATATCAGGATTTCCTGTTAGAAGATTTACAGAAAACATTGGCGCCTCCTGATCCTTTAGACAGGAAGTCTTTGCAGGAAGCTGTACATAACTCTCAGCAAGTCAGCAATCACTTCTTGCAGTGTGGATATGATGCACTGGAAGCTTCATGTAGGGCAGCTATGACAGGGGCAGTCATTCGTAGACATGCATGGTTAAAAGAACAACCTCTACCAGGTCATGTTAAGGCAAAACTTCTGGATGCACCCTTGGAAAAGAACAAGCTTTTTGGTGCTAATGCTAAAGATGTGTTAAAGTCCATTGAGGAAAAAGCAAAATCAATTCAGACAGTTAAAGATTTCCTCCAGGTTCAGCCCCCCAGATTCAGTAGGAATTGGCCTTCAAAAAACTGGTCCTTTCCTAATCCTGAAAAATTTCAAAGGGGTAAAAACAGACGTGGCCGAGGAAGAGGACGATACAGAGGTCCTTACAGGGGACGACAATGGCAGCCAGCCAACCAAAGAAGTGACACGGGTTTCCCCTGCCCCACAGCCTCAATGACTTTCCTCTACTTCCGCCTACCAAGGAACAAATAGAAGCTCCCTTGGGTGGAAAATTATCTCTGTTTTCAGACAATTGGCACAGATTGACAAAGGACAAATGGATTTTGGACATTATAGACCAAGGTTACAGGTTCCATTTTCATACCTTACCAAGAAAACAAGGCATGCCAAACCTACCACAAAACCAGAGGGCAGAGGCTATCAAGCAAATTTCTCTGCTGGCTCGGATAAAAGCAATAGAAAGAGTTCCACAACAAGAACAAGGCCAGGGGTTTTACTCAAGACTGTTCCTTGTTCCAAGAAAAGAAACTCAATGGAGACCAATACTGGATTTGTCCGCATTAAACACCTTTCTCATAGTACCAAAGTTCAAAATGCTGACTCTACAGCAACTCCTTCCCATGCTGGGCAAGGGGTCTTGGCTGATTACTCTGGACCTCAAGGAGGCATACCTGCATGTCCCCATCAGACACAGTTGCAGAAGATACCTCAGATTTCTTGCAGGGCCAGAGCATTATCAATTCTCAGCATTGCCATTTGGTTTATCTACTGCGCCCAGAGTATTCACAAAATGCCTGGCTTCAGTAATTGCTCATTGCAGGCTCCAGGGGATCCAAATTTACCCGTACCTGGACGACTGCCTCATACAAGCGGATGACAAATTGATGTTGACAAAAAACTTGAACTATGTCATATGATTACTTCAGGCTCTGGGATACACAGTCACCTTCCAAAAGTCAAGACTTCAACCATCCCAGCAAATAACCTTCTTAGGAGCCAAACTAGACACAGCCTCCCAAATGGCTTACCTGACAGAAGACAAGCAAGAGAAGTTAACTCATTTCAAAGGTTTGGCAAAACTCACCCAGATGACTGCAAGGAGATTCCTACAGGCCTTGGGTTACATGGCATCCTGCATTCTCCTGGTTCCATTAGCAAGACTACACATGAGAAAGCTTCAATAGTACCTAAAAAGCCTATGGTCTCAGCACAGCAGCAATTTTAGAGACAACCATACCGCTCATTCCATGCCTACAAAAGGAATTCCTATGGTGGGCCTTGGTAAGCCAGGCAAACACAGGTATGTCATTCAAAAAAACACAGATAACACAGACCATGACCACAGACGCCTCAGACCTTGGATGGGGGGCGCGCATGGAAGGCAGATGTATACAAGGACAATGGTCTCCAAAGGAAACACATCTGCATATAAACCAAAAGGAAATGCTGGCAGTAATGCATGCAATCGAGGCCTTTCGACAACAACTTCAGCAAGGCCATTTACTGATACGGACAGACAACACCACTGTGATGTGGTATGTAAACAAGCAAGGGGGCACCCATTCTTACCCCCTTTGCAGACTGACAATGAATATTTGGGAAAAATCACTGAGCCTAAACATAGTTACAATCCCAGTTTGTTCCAGGCAAAGACAATGTGCTGGCGGACAGCCTAAGCAGGAATTTACAGATCCACACGAGTGGAGGTTACATCCGAAGATCTTCACACAACTCACTTCGACATGGGGCAGGCCAGAAGTAGACCTATTTGCCTCTCACCTCAACCATCATCTACAAAAATTTTGCTCAAGGACATATCATCCACAAGCTTGGAAAATAGATGCGCTCTCATTCAACTGGAACTTCCTAAAAATCTATGCATTCCCACCTCTGCCACTGATTACCTCAGTATTACTAAAGATCAAAGCAGAGAGACCCAAGGGGATCCTAATGGCTCTAGACTGGGCAAGACAACACTGGTATCCACTACTACGGACCATATGTCACACAAAGAAGTGGGCCCTTCCCCAATGGCCCCTACTTTTGACTCAACACAACTTCAAAACAGTGCATCCAAACCTTCAGACACTGCAGCTAACAGCCTGGGAGATCCCATGAAGAACCTCAATCTATCTCTCTCCAAGGAAGTTCAGTGGATATTAACAGAGGCTCGAAGACCATCCACCAGAAAGGTTTACTTAGCAAAATGGAAGAGATTCAGCATTTGGAATACCAGCAAGGGACATGATGCATCATTACTGAACATCCCACTCATCCTGGAATATTTGGCAGACATGCTACAGAATGGACTCTCATATTCTTCCATAAAGATACATGTTTCAGCTATTTCAGCTAGATATAACACTGACCCGCCTGTCTTCACATCCTTTGCTAAGGCAATTCCTCAGGGGAATCAAGAATATTAAGCCACCAAGAAAGGCTCCAGTGCCAGCCTGGGACCTCAACTTTGTCCTAGAAAAACTGACTCTCCCTCCATTTGAGCCAGCAGCTTCAGTCGACTTACAGTTTCTCTCATGGAAGACGGCCTTCCTGTTGGCAATTACCTCAGCAAGAAGGGTTTCGGAACTATAGGCCCTAATGGCAATACCACCGTTCATAATCTTTCACAGAGACAGGGTCTCATTAAGGACCAACCCTACCTTTATGCCAAAAGTGGTATCTAGGGTTTCTTTAAATCAAGCTATTCATCTACCTGCTTTCTTCCCCAATCCTGAGAACAAAGGGGAAAGACTGTTGCATACCTTGGACATTCACAGGCAACTTCAATACTACCTGGACAGAACCAAGACCAGTAGGAAGTCTGACCAACTTTTTGTAGCTTACGCCCCTGCAGTCCAAGGAAAAGCAATTTCAAAACAGACTATTTCAAAATGGATTGGACATTGCATCAGATTCTGTTATTCCTTTCATGGGAAGACTGTTCCTGCTAATGTCAGACCACATTCCACCAGAGCGACAGCCACCTCTACAGCATTTTTAAGAGGAGTGCCTACAAAGGACATTCTAGAAGCTGCTACATGGAGCTCCGTGCATACATTCTCCAAACACTACAATCTCCCTCTATACTCCAGATCCAGAGCAGGCTTTGCTTCGGCAGTCCTGCAGGGTTTGATTGCCACACCATCTTTTTCCTAGAGCATTCCTCCTCCCCCAGCTAAGCTATGGTATTCTACCCATATGTTATGACTGCAGTTGCATTCTTGAAGGACATAGTACAGTTTTGTACCTACCATAAATATAGATGTCCGATAGATATGCAACTGCAGTCGGATTTTCCCTCCTTCCATACCCCTCTATGCCTAGGGTCCACTCCTATCCCTGTTTCTCTTAGCTGGGGATATCTGTTATGGTGTATCTGTTTATTGCTTACTTATTTGTCTGGAATCCTGTTTTTGTCTTCCAATTTGATTACAGCCTTCCTTGGAGGGCACCTGGCATCTGGGGCAAGAAACACTGAAGAAAATGGCGTCGGCTGATGCTTATGTACTCCAGCCGCTCTGACGTCGGAGAGAAATGCGACATCAGCCGACGTCGGACCCAGACTTTGGAATCCGGCCGACCGAGGGCTGCCTGAGGCAGGACAACCCATATGTTATGACTGCAGTTGCATATCTATCGGACATCTACATTTATGGTAGGTACAAAACTGTACTTTTTTCCTCCGTTTCCTTCTGTGTTCACTCCAAACCGTTTAAATTAGAGGTTTTGGCTACCCTCTCCTTGTGTTCCATTGTTTGAAATTGTGCTAGAGTTTGTGTGCAGTTTGATCACTGTTTTGGTGTTGGTTACCTCAGTGTCGTTCCCGCCTTTTATAGAGTGAATGCCTGTTCTTGTACTGACTTGGTTTTGCATTGTGGGCGCAGTAGTTAAAATGTCTAAGGATACGAATGAGCATAAACCTTCGGGATTTCAAAAGTGCTCAAAATGTGGGTACAAAATGTCCATAACCGATGGGTATTCCATATGTGTCTACTGCTTAGGAGCCATCCATCTGCAGGAATCCTGCAGCTTTTGTCATGCGTTCAGCCCTAGAGTTTTCCGAGAGAGAAAAGAATAAGCTAATCTTAAAGGGACTATTGAAACCCTCTTTTGAAGAGGCTATGGATTCGGCTTCCAGTGGCAAGTCTAAATCTGGCAAGTCAAAAAAGAGATCTCCGGCTCCGTCAGCTTCATCGGAGCCTCTGGAGAAAATGTCTAAAACTGCATAGACTACCTTGGCTCCACTGTCCTCTGGGCCGCAGGAAGGATCAGTATCTATGGAACCGGCGTCTGCTCCAATTGTATTGGAACCTCCTAGGAGCCGATCGCCCAGTCTCAAACCTACTTCTCCTGAGAGGAGATCGCATTCTCCATCCCTGTCCTCCAAATCCTCCAGGACCCTTTCGGATGTGGATGCGGATAGGGTGGTTCAGAGGCTCCTCCAGTCACAGGTTTTGGCAAAAGTGTTTTTGGCTCCGGAGCCCGTCCCGACACCTTCGTTCATTCCTCCTCCGAGCGCATCTCTGTCTTCGGAGCTGGAGTGTTCTGCGCCACATGGTGTTTCTAGGCCGGTTCCGATGCCCCTTTCGGCTCCATCGGTACCGGCATCGGCTCCGACCCAGTCTGCTCAGTCATCGGGGATCGGGACTCTTCAGTCTGGCCCCAGGAGGACATCTCTGGACTTACTTGGGTTCAGAGTCTCCCCCTCGGTGCTTCGACTCGGGGAACTCAGACTCCTGTCATGGCCTCGGAGACTGGTCGCTCCTCTGACTCTGAGGGGGAGGTAGCCTTCGAGGCTATGCGGACTGTGCTGCCCAGATTGTCAGCTACATCAGGCGGGTCGGTCACTCTTTCACCCACCACTCCAGTGAGAGCTTCTGTTCAACACCCATCCATGGACAGCAGAGCACCAGAGCCTAGGGATACCCCCACGAGTGGTCCCCAAATTTCTGAGGGTCCCTCAGAGTTGGTGCCTGAGGAGCCCCCCCAGAAAGGAAACGTGCAAGAGGAAGCACATAGACTCCCAAGATGAGTCCCTCACCTCTGATACTGACCTCGAATCGGAAGGGTCCCCCAAGTCATCCTCTGATGGTTTCCTTCTCTGATATCCTTTAGATGCTGAAACATAGAGGTGACTGGCCTTCCAAAGCCCCTTCCGAGGAGGAGTCAGTATTCCTTAAGGCTTTTGGTGCTCAACTCTGTGCCTCCTGCGTGTCTCCACCCTTCGACAAACTCCTTGACCTGATTTGTCGAGTGTGGGAGAACCCTGATTCTGTGGAGCCCGTGCACAGGCATCCCAACAAGTTTCTTTCTGCCCCCCATGGCAAAGTTTTTGTCTAAAGGAGTTCCTGTAGATGCCATGGTGGTGGCAGCAGCCACCCAGAAGGAAGTAGCAGATTCGTCTTCATCTGTCCATCCTCCTAACGAGGAGTCTAGGACCATGGACCGGTACGGGAAGCGTACCCTGTCATCAGCGACCTTTACGTTACGGTCGCTGAATTACTTCTCATTTCACTCTGCTCCAGAGAGATCTCCTCAGTTAGGAGATACTCTTGCAGGTAACGTTCCTGAGGCGGTGGCTCAGACTGTTAACGCCCAGGTTTCTAACCTCAACTCCATTGTCAACTCATCCATGTGGCTCATTTCGTATGCAGAAGAGGGAGTGAGAAGGGCAGCAAGCTCAGGGGTCGCCCTTAGGAGGCAAGCCAGGCTGTGCCTGTCACTTTGCGGAGGCCTTCAAGTCTTCCTTCACTGATGCCCCTTTTGATGGTTCCTCCTTGTTTGGGACCAAAGTGAAAGACACCCTCACCAGGTGTGAGCAAGAGGGAAAGACCCTGTCTGCTGTAGGGGTCCATTTTTCCCTTCCTTCTAGGCCTTATCCCAAGGCCCAGCGGGGGGGGGGGGGGGGGTTGTTCAAGAAATCAGAGGTTTTTTCCTGCCGCACAAGGTGAACTCCCCTCCAGAGACGGGGGAGGGGGGGTATTCAGGGAGACGTCACCCCAGAGGCAGAGGGGGCCCCCACAATTCGGGAGACTGCGACTCCTTCCATGGTTCTCCATACTCTCATTCCTGAGGGTGTGCCCGACTGCGCTTATCCGGAGCCAGTCGGGGGTCGAATTTCCTTGTATCTGGAAGCCTGGGAAAGAATTACCCAGGACCGATGGGTATTGTGGATAATTTCTGGAGGTTACCTCCATTCCATTCTCATCAGTACCCCCGCCAATCAGAAAAATCCCAGACGTACCACCCAGTCAAAGGGATCAAGCAGCCTCAGGGTCTCGCAGCTGCTAGAAAAAGGAACTATCCAACGTGTCCCCTCAGACCAAATTGGATTAGGGACTTACTCAAGATTCTTTTTGGTGCTGAAAAGAACAGGGGACTGGAGACCCATACTAGATCTCAGCCAACTCAACAATCATGTACACAAGTCCAAGTTCCATATGGTCACACTACAATCGATTCTCCCATTGTTGGGAGAGGGGAGGTATGGACGTGCTCCATTGACCTCAATGATGCTTACTACCATGTGAAAATGGACAGAGCATCCAGGAGTCCCCTACGTTTCCGTCTGGGAGCCAGTCACTTCCAGTTTCGAGCCCTGCCGTTTGGTCTCACCACAGCCCCCAGGGTGTTCACCAAGTGTATGGCGGTGGTGACGGCTCACTTGAGACATCAGGGATTCCAGGTGTTTCCAGGTGTTTCCGTATCTGGACGACTGGCTCCTTACCGCTCCCACCAGGCATCAACTAGTTCAAACCAGGGACGCTACCATCAATCTGTCACCAGTTGGGCATAATAAATTGGGAAAAATCTGCCTTATTGCCCTCGCAGCATGTCAACTTTATAGGAGCAGAATTAGACACCATTCGAATGCGAGCATTTTTACCACAAGAAAGGATCACAGTATTACAAGCGAAGGCAAGATGGGATGTTAAGTTGTCTATCTCGCCTTCATTCTTGCTGGATGGGTTCGGAGCCGATCCTCTGCTCCGACTCTGCCAATACTAAAGCTCGAGAGCTAATTCCACTGGCTCGAGGCTCCCCTATATCCCACAATGCTAGGCGGTAACTACTCAGATCTCGTTTGCCGCTTAGTTGACTAGGTGCTTTTCTACCGGCTCTGGCAGGAAGATTTAATTCTAAAATTTTCAATCTTAGACCCCTAGTACCCATTTTTTTACTAAAACCTTTAATTTTAAATTCCCCTTTTCCTGGTTCGACAACTTTGTTGCCCTTAATTCCTTCTCTTATTCCCCTTTAGTTTTAGGCCTTAGGCCCCTTCTAGTCCCCTTGTGTGACTGGTATTTTATTTTTAATTAAGGCCTGTGTTTGTGTGTGTGTGTGTTCTTGGACCTTTTATTATGTCTAAGGTCTCAGGCTTCAAGAAGTGTGACTCGTGCTGTCAGAAAATGTCTCTAACAGACGGTCACACTTCTTGTGTATATTGCCTGGGACCTTTGCACCTGCAGGACTCTTGTGCTGTTTGCCATGGTTTTAGCCCTAGAGTCCTGCAGGAACGCAAGAATAAGTTAATCTTGCGTGGCTTATTAAAGCCTGAAGGCCCCCCGACTCGGTCTGTGTCGGGGAAGCCTTCTAAAACTTCCAAACAGTCGGCTCCGGTTTCTGACTCTACTTCTGGAAATGTGAAGTCTGCTTCGACATCGGTTCTGGACGGAACCGATGTTTCCAAGCCTCCTACTGTTACCTCTGCTCCGGCTGGAGCAGAGGTTGATAAAACTCCATTGGCTCCGATACTCTTATCGGAGCAATCTTCTAGGAAGAGATGTAGATCCCCCTCTATCGTCTCCGTGCACTCGGCGCCAGGATCCCCTCTTCTTTCTGAATGGAGCCATAGAACACATTCCTCACGGTCTTCCAGGCTATCTGACCACGATTTGCAAAGGGTAGTGAGTAGACTTCTCAAGTCCGAGGCACTGGCCCAAATGCTGCATAGCCCGACTCAGCAGTCAGTGGCTATTTCCCTTCCCCACTATATTCCTCCTCAGACTCCTTTGAGTTCGGAGCCAGGGCTTGTCGGAGCCATGACTGTCGGTGCGTCGGATCCGATACCTTCCCTTTCGGCTCTGTCGTCTGCTCCAATCTCCTCCTTGGATGGATCTCTGCGCCGAGCTTCCCTCATCGACTCCGAGGGGGCGAGTGGCATCGGACCCTTGTCCGACCCCACTCTCCCTCTCGGGGCTTCGGCGCTGGTGAGTTCGGCTCCGACATTGGCCTCTGAGCCGTCCTGGTTGGTGCGGGGGGGGTCCTTGTCTCTTCGGAGCGGGGACCTCCGGCCTTGCCTGATAGGGGTGCCTTCAAGGTTATGCGGAGCGTGCTAGAACCAGGGTCTGCCCCACAGTCGGCTCCGTCAGCTTCTCCATCTACAGTGCCTGCGGTGATTTCTACCCACCCCCTTGCATTAGACTGCAGAGAGCCAACTCCTCAAGTTTCCCCATTGGGAATTTCCTCCTCTTCCGAGGCCTCTCTTGTCCCGGTAGGAGATCCCCCTAGGAAGAGGCAGTGCAAGAGGAAGCACATTGACTCCCCTGAGTCTATCACCTCTGACACGGACTTAGAGGAATCTGAAGGTTCCCCTCGATCCCCCTCTGAGGATGTCTCCTTTGCTGACATCCTTGAGATCCTGAAACAGAGGGGGAACTGGCCAGCCCTTAACCCTTCGGAGGATGAGTCAGTGTATCTTGAGGCGTTTTTGGTCTCTCGCCCTTCTACCTCCTGGGTGTCACCTCCCTTTGACCCCCTTATGGAAGTGGTGGCAAGAAAGGCCTGGACGGTTCCTGATTCAGTGGAACCCACCCCGAGGAGGCCATCTAAATTTATTACTCCCCCTATTGTTAATGATTTTTTATCCAAAGGTGTCCCCGTTGATGCCATGGTGGTGGCTGTGGCCACTAAGGAGGAGTTAGCCGATCCTTCGGTTCCTGTCCATCCTCCTAATAAGGAATCTAGGACCATGGACAGGTACGGTAAGCGGATGTTCTCATCAGCGACCTTTTCAATGCGGTCGCTGAACTACTTATGCCAATTCACTCGTCTCCAGAGAGATTTTACTCAAGGATATGAGTGAAGTGATAAAGGATCCTACAGCTGAGGGGTTCCAAGACTGAATGAACTCCCAGTTGGCAACCCTGAATTCCATCGTTAACTCCTCCATGCGGCTTGTCTTGTATGCTGCGGATGGGGCGAGTAGAGCAGCAGGCACAGGTGTTGCCTTACGACATCATGCCTGGATGCGGCTCTGCAACTTTGCTGACCCTTTCAAGGCGTCCTTCACCAATTCTCCCTTTGATGGATCATCCTTGTTTGGTCCACAGGTGAAGGATACATTGACCAGGTGTGAGGTAGAAGGTAAGACTCTCTCTGCCGTAGGAGTCCGTTTTTCTACCCCTTCTAGACCCTATCCCAAAGGTCAGAGGGGAGGAAAGATGTGGTTCCGTAAACAATCCCAGGGAGTCTCATCTGACGCACAAGGTAGATTCCCCTCCAGAGGCAGAGGGGGGAATAATAATAGACACCGCCCTAGAGGCAGAGGTGGTCCGCAAAACCAGGGTAGCAGAGAAACGTTCTCTGATAAACCCTTTCAGCATCCATGAGGGGCTTGCCCGGCTGTCCACCTTCGGAGGCAGTCGGCGGAAGATTATCCCTGTACCCAAAAGCCTGGCTTTCCCTTACTCAAGACAAATGGGTACAGTCGATCATATCAGAGGGTTACAAAATTCCCTTTATTCACATCCCATCCCAACCCAAAGGATCCCTTCCAGACGTTCCACCCAGTCTAAGGGAACAAGCAGCATTAGAAATTTCAAAGCTGCTATCCAATCAGTCCCAGCAGACCAGCAAGGATCCGGAATCTACTCCAAATTCTTTTTGGTACCAAAGAAAACAGGGGACTGGAGACCCATACTGGATCTCAGCAACTTAAACAAGTTTGTCCGGAAAACAAAATTCTGGATGGTCACGCTACAGTCCATTCTACCCTTCTTGGGTCAGGACAATTGGATGTGCTCGATAGATCTTCAGGACGCGTACTACCACATCAAGATGAACAGCCGCTCCAGGAGATTTCTCCGCTTCAGGCTGGGAGCCAGTCACTACCAGTTCAGGGCCCTGCCCTTTGGTCTCACTACAGCCCCCCGTGTGTTTACCAAATGCATGGCAGTGGTCGCGGCTCACTTGAGACGTCAAGGATTCCAGGTGTTACCATATTTAGACGACTGGCTCCTTACCGCCACCACCAGACATCAGCTTCTTCTATCCAGGGACTTCACCATCCAAACTTGCCAAGCTCTAGGCATTTCAATAAATTTCGAAAAATCTGCCTTGTTGCCTTGTCAATCTATTACCTTTATAGGCGCCACCTTAGACGCACTCAATCTTTCAGCCAGACTCACAGAGCAGAGTGTCAGACATTCGAAAACAAGTTTCCCTTCTCTTACAATGCAACAGTCAAAGCCAGACTAGTTGTGAAGGTATTCGGACTAATGGCAGCAGCTATATTCCCCTTCTCCCCTTAGCTCGCTTCCACATGAGGATCCTCCAATGGATGCTGTTTACTCAATGGTCCTTTCAACAGCTCCCGATGTCCCATACCATATTGATAACTCAATCATGCAGGAATCAACTGTCTTGGTGGATCACATCACCTCAGGTTCTCTGAGGAAGACCCTTCACTCCCCCCCCCCCCTCCCAGTCACCACGTTGACAACAGACGCCTCCCTGATCGGGTGGGGGGGGGGGGGGCATTATCAGGGCAGGACAGTCCAAAGCACGTGGCAACCTTCCGAGTGCCACTTGCACATAAATGTCTTAGATGAGAGCAGTGCTTTTAGCGTTGCAAGCCCTTCACGACTCTCTTCCCACTGGGACTATTGCAATTCAGACGGACAACATGTCCGTAGTGTGGTACATCAACAAACCAGGCGGAACCAGATCATACCCTTTATGTCGAGAGGCACTCAGACTTTGGCAATGGGCGATCTTTTCTCAGCGTTTTCGGATAGCAATGCACATTCCTGGGAAATCCAACGTTATTGCAGACAAACTGAGCAGGGCAATTCTCATGCCCCACGAGTGGTCTCTAAAGAAATCAGTTCTAGAAGAAGTATCCCTAAGATGGGGCCAGCCTTGCTGCGATCTTTTTGCTACTCCCCAAAACAGCAAGTGTCACGACTTCTTCACTCTCTTCCCATTACCAGGCCATCCCACCAGAGACGCTCTAGTCCACGATTGGCCCCGGGGACTTCTATATGCCTTTCCCCCTTTTCCACTGATATCTCAACTAATTCAGAAAGCCATCGCTTTGAGAGTGACAACGATCCTCATTGCCCCTTACTGGCCTCGACAGATGAGGTTTCCGTTTCTTCATAGTTACCTTTTGGAGCAGGCTTGGCATCTGGACCCAGTACCAGATCGGTTAACCCACCAATCGGGTCAGCTACACCAATCTCTGCTTTCTCTAAACCTCACAGCGTGGTTTCTCCGATTTCGACCTTAGCCAGGCTTCCCTCAATATCTTGCTCGGTCCGAAAGATCTTTATTACCTCTCATAAATCTTCTACCCGGAAGATTTACAGTAGCAAATGGAAACTCTTCTCTTTTTGGGCAACATCAAAAAACATAGATCCCTTTACTGCACCTATCCAGTCTATTTTAGACTTTCTAGCAGCACTCTTTCATTTAGGATCATCTGCATCTACCATTAGAGTTCAACTGGCTGCCATATCTAATTTTCATGTTGGGACTCTGAGTCTAGCATCATGGCTCTCAAACTCTGTAAAGCCTTTTTAAGGGGCGTATTTCTTCTCAAACCTCCAATCAAAGATCCCCCGCCTCAGTGGGGTTTAAACTTGGTTCTGGCATCCTTAATCCTTCCCCCCTTCGAACCGGCGGCTTCATGTTCTCTGAAGTTGCTTTCTTGGAAGACACTTTTTCTGGTAGCTATAACTTCAGCGAGAAGGGTATCTGAACTCCATGCTCTGTGCAGTCGTACTCCTTACTTAGTGTTTCACAAAGATTAGGGTATCCCTCCGTACTAATCCACCATTTTTACCTAGTTTCCTCTCAAGCAAACCTAAACCAAATTATTGATCTCCCCGTCTTTTTCCCTAACTATTCAAACAGGTCGGAACAAAAGCTACATTTTCTGGATGTTCATCGCCAACTTAGATATTACTTAGACAGGACTAAACAATTCAGGAAATCTGATCAATTGTTTCTGTCCATATGCGGAAGGGAAATTGGGCCATCCTGTTACTAAAGTATCCCTCTCTAGATGGCTCACCTCTACAGTTACCTTCATCTATGAGATCAGACATCAAAAACTACCCTCAAGACCTAAAGCTCATTCAACTAGGGCATTGGCTACATCCGTAGTTTTACAGGATAGTCTGCCAATAGATCCCATTTGTGCAGCAGCCACCTGGGCTACTCCTCATACCTTCATTTCACATTACAAATTGGACATGGTCTCCAGAAGCCGTGCCAACTTTGGTTCCACTGATGTCCTTCAAGGATGCATCTGCAGTCCTTACAAATGGGTTGTCCTGTCGTCAGGCAGCCCTTCGGTCGGCCGGATTCCAAAGTCTGGGTCTGGCTTCGGTTAGTGTCGCACTTCACCCGACGTCATAGCTGCAGTTACTCTGGTATAAAGGCATCAGCCGACGCCATTTTCCCCAGTCTTTCTTGCCGTGGCTTGAAGCAGAAGCTGTTCGCAAGTGCGGTCGGTCAGATCCAGAGATTACTACTTCTACTACTACCGAAGACTTCTAAAAAGCTAAGTACCCCGTTGGGGACTCTTTCTTGCCTCAGCCGATGTCGAAAAAGTGAATAACTGTTTAACTTGTGGAAACAAATACCTCATAAAGATTTCCACTCTTACTGCTTACCTTGTTTAGGCCCAGACCACGGCGTAGCAGCTTGTCTAGCCTGTGCTTCTTTTAACCGACGGACGCTTGGGCGCCGGTCGGAATTGCTGAGCAGTTTTTCGGCTCTGATTTTGCTTATATTATGCCGCCGGATCCTCCGACTTCACAAATATCAAAAGCAAGAAAAGGACCGACACTTTCGCGGTCCGGTTTCGACGAAACCGCGGTTAAGCCAACCGCGAGTGTCTCTGTTTCGCTGAAACCGAGCAAGCGGTTCTTCCTTCAGCCGAAACATGCCTTCTACCGAGGCCTCTTCTAACCCGTGGAATCGGCTTCTGAAATCCAACCTGCAGTTGCGGTTTCTCAGGAATTATCTGACACTATTCCTTGGATATTTCAACTCCTGCACGTGGAGCTGCTAGGCCTCCTGCAGCCATGTCCATTAAGGCCTTTGCCAGGGCTAAAGCAGCTAAAGCTACAAAACTGTGCCTGTTAAGACCCTCTCACAGGCCCAACTCCAGTTCCCAAATGCTTTCTCTGGCAGAGGATCTCATTTCTTTAATCCGGGGATCCCAACCTCATCCAGACAGGGCCTCTCACCCACCTCCAGAGAAGAGGCCTAGAGCAGAGCCCCCTGAGCCAGTGTCCACAGATGATTCCTCTGATGATTCAGATAATACAGACCCTCCAGAGGCTCCTTATTCCCCTTACGAAGACTCTGATGCTGAAGAGTCCATCCCTTCTGCCTCTCCACCTGAGGAATTTTCCTTTGGGGAAACCTTGCATGCTATGAGGGAACAATTTCAGTGGCAGGGCCAAGATTTTTCAGACTCCAGGAAAGGCTTAGAACCTTTTTGCATTTACCACAACATAGGCCTTTAGCTATACCTCCAGTTCTTTCTGTTGTAGATGATGCATTTAATGATGCTTGTACTGCTCCTGATTCATTACCTCCGGCCCTGCTAAGCCCGATAGGTTCTACAGGGTCCCGGACACACATCACCATTTATACAAGGCTCCTTTTGCAGATCCCGAGACTATCTCCCAGGGGCCTAAGGCTGTAGCAACTACCTCTAAAAATCCCTCCCTCTGAAAGGGAATCCAGGTCCTTAGAGATGGGGTAAAAAAGTTTACACTTCTGCTACTCTGTCAGCTAGGGCCTTGAACTGTCCATTTCATATGATCCAATATCAAGAATTTATGCTAGACCAGTTAACTAAAAAACTGTCCTCTGATGAACCTTTAGATAAGAAGTATGTTCAGGAAATGGTACATAACATTCAGCAAGTTAGTAACCATTCTTTAAAATGCGGCTGTGATGCACTGGAGGCTTCCTTTAGATCAGCCATGACTGGCACAGTTATCAGAAGGCATGCATGGTTGAAAGAGCAGGCCTTACCGGACCATGTCAAATCGAAACTATCAGATGCTCCCATGGACAAGGTCAATTTATTTGGTTCTTCTGCACAACAGGTACTGAAGAAGATGGAAGAGAAGGCAAAATCTGTACATACAGTGAAAGATTTCTTACAGGTCCAACCTCCAAGGTTTAGCAGGAATTGGCCCTCCAAGAATTGGTCCTTTCCAGACTCCTCTAAAGCACAGAGAGGCAGGAATAGACGTTCAAGAGGCAGAAACCAATCCAGGGGTGCCTACAGGGGACGCCAGTGGCAGGGTAACAACCAGCGAGGCACAGACGCAGCCACCACCACTGCAACAGGACAATCACAGTGACTTGGCTCTGGCACCGCCTACCAGGGAATAACTAGAAGCACCCTTAGGCGGAAAGCTAGCTTTATTTTCAAAGAACTGGCATTACATCACAAGGGACAAGTGGATTTTGCAAACTATAGACCAAGGTTACAGGTTTCATTTACATACTCTACCAGGAAAGAGGAATGCCAAACCTACCACCAACTCAAAGGCAGAAGCTCTAAAACAAGTAAATCAATTATTAAAAATAAGAGCTGTGGAAAAAGTACCATATATGGAGCAAGGAAAGGGCTTTTACTCCAGACTCTTCCTAGTACCAAGGAAAGAAAGCAAATGGAGACCTATTCTCGATCTGTCCGCTTTAAACACATTCCTCATTGTTCCAAAATTCAAAATGCTGACCCTACAGCAGCTTCTTCCCATGCTGGGCAAGGAGTCTTGGCTGGTTACTCTAGATCTCAAGGAGGCATACCTGCACGTCCCCATACGACCAGATTGCAGAAGATACCTTGGATTTCTTGCAGGATCAGAGCATTATCAATTCTCAGCATTGCCCTTTGGCTTATCTACTGCGCCCAGAGTGTTCACGAAATGCCTGGCATCAGTAATCGCTCATTGCAGGCTTCAGGGAATCCAAATCTACCCTTACCTGGACGATTGCCTGATACAAGCGGACAACAAAAACAAGCTAGCAGAAGACTTGAAAAGAGTCATTTACCTTCTACAAGCCCTGGGATATACAGTCAATATAAAAAGTCAAGGCTGATACCATCCCAAAGATAACCTTTTGGGTGCGGAACTGGACACATCAAACAAATGGCATTACTAACAGTAGAAAAACAGGAGCAACATACTCTCTACTTCTTGGCATTAACAAAGCAAAACCATCTAACAGCAAGAAAAGTCCTACAGGCATTGGGCTTCATGGCATCCTGCATAATATTGGTCCCACATGCCAGACTGCACATGAGAAAGCTACAGTGGTACCTAAAGAATTTATGGTCTCAGCACAAGCACAGCCTAGAAACTCACATTCCAATAATTCCATGCCTGAAGCAAGAATTCCACTGGTGGGCTCAGGCCTGTCAAACAAACGAAGGACTGCCCTTCCACAGCACTCAACCAAGCCAAACCATCACAACGGACGCCTCAGACCTCGGTTGGGGGGCCCACATGATGGACAAGTGCATACAAGGTTTATGGACTCCAGAGCAACTGCATCTACACATAAACCTAAAGGAAATGCTGGCAGTAAAACTGGCAATTCAGGCTTTCAAACCATTTCTTCGACCAGGCCAGTTGATAAGGACAGACAACACCACAGTTATGTGGTACATCAACAAGCAGGGAGGCACACATTCGTACCCTCTATGCCGGATGGCCCTGGACCTTTGGAATGTGGCCCTGAGTTACAACATTCAGTTAAAAGCAATTTTTGTACCAGGAAAAGAAAACACTTTAGCAGACATACTAAGCAGGACTACCACGGATGCCCACGAATGATGCTGCATCTGGACATCTTCAAAACCATAACAGGAAAATGGGGTCTCCCAGAAATAAACTTATTTGCATCCCCACACAATCACCAATTAAAGAAATTCTGCACCAGGACGTACCATCCACTGGCATGGAAGGTGGACTCCCTATCCTTCAGCTGGAAAAATCTGACGGCATATGCATTCCCACCACTTCCTTTGATGCACAAGGTGCTATTGAAGATCAAAGAGGACCGTCCAAGGATCATTCTGATAGCTCCAGATTGGCCAAGGCAACATTGGTACCCATTACTGAGGAGTATGTCTCGGGAACAGATGTGGCCCTTACCCCTAGTTCCCTTGCTGTTAACGCAGAACAATTACAACACCCTGCATCCAAACCTGAAAACTCTGCAGCTGACTGCCTGGAACATTGCATAAGACAAATTAACCCGAATTTATCTCAAAGGGTTAAGGACATTATCTTAGAAGCTCCCTTCAACAAGGAAAACCTATTCAGCAAAATGGAAAAGATATCTCATTTGGAGTACTGCTAAAGGGGAAGATGTGTCACTGGTAAACATAGCCAACATCCTGGAATACTTGGCAGAGCTATTCCACAAAGGCCTGTCCTACTCTTCCATTAAGATTCATGCATCAGCTATTTCAGCAGAATACGACTTGGATCCTCCAGTCTTCTCACATCCTCTGCTCAGGCAGTTTCTGAGAGGAATTAAAAATGTAAAGCCTCCTAGGAAGCCACCATTACCTGCATGGGACTTGAACTTTGTGCTAGAAAAATTGACACTTCCTCCTTTCGAACCAGCAGCAACAGCAGAATTGCAATACTTATCATGGAAAACTGCTTTCCTGCTGGCAATCACTTCAGCAAGAAGGGTTTCTGAGCTACAGGCATTAATGGCAGTACAGCCCTTTTTGATCTTCCATCAAGATAGTGTCCATGAGAACAAATCCTACTTTTATGCCTAAGGTGGTCTCCAGAGTATCTTTAAATCAGGCTATCCACCTACCTACATTCTTCCCCAACCCGCAGAACAGGGGAGAAAGACTGTTGCATACCTTGGATGTACACAGACAATTACGCTACTACCTGGACAGGACCAAGAGCAATAGAAAAACTGACCAGCTACTGGTAGCATATGCAACAGGAATGGAAGGTAAAGCAATTTCAAAACGGACAATATCTAAGTGGATTGGAAATTGCATTAGATTTTGTTACTCCTACCATGGAAAGAAAACTCCAGAAAACATCAGGCCTCACTCTACAAGAGCTACAGCCACTACCACCGCTTTTCTACGAGGAGTGGCTACCAAAGACATTTTTAGAGGCTGCTACTTGGAGCTCCGTGCATATATTTGCCAAGCATTATAATTTACCTTTATATTCTAGATCCCGAGCAGGTTTTGCCACTGCTGTTTTGCAAGGGATCTTAACTACACCATAACTCTACCTTTCCTCCTCCCCCAGTTTGGCTATGGTATTCTACCCATTTGTAAGGACTGCAGATGCATCCTTGAAGGACATAGTACAGTTTTGTACCTACCATAAATGTAGATGTCCGATAGGAATGCATCTGCAGTCAGGATTACCCTCCTTCCCTCTGTGGTACTCCTAGGGTATTTGCCCTCTTATAGCTAGCTGGGGGAATCTATTATGGTGTATTTGTTTGTATATATGTACATACATGCTTATCTTTTGTTTGCTCTCTAATATTTGGAATCATTGGCATTTATCCAAATTTAGTCCTCCTATAGGGCACCTGGCATCTGGGGCAAGAAACACTGAGGAAAATGGCGTCGGCTGATGCCTTTATACCCGAGTAACTGCAGCTATGACGTCAGGTGAAGTGCGACACCAGCCGAAGCTAGACCCAGACTTTGGAATCCGGCCGACCGAAGGGCTGCCTGACGACAGGACAACCCATTTGTAAGGACTGCAGATGCATTCCTATCGGACATCTACATTTACGGTAGGTACAAAACTGTACTTTCTCAAGAGTCTGTTCAGATAGGCCACCCGGGATAAGGTGCTAGGGACGCGGTCCCATCCAGCAAGAATGAAGGCAAGATAGACAACTTAACATTAAGAAGTTATGTACCTACCATAACGTTCCATGTTGTCTTCTCGCCTTCTTTCTTGCGTCCCACCCTTCTTAACCCAAGCCTGGACAGACCGATAGGAATTCAGTTTGTGTTCCTCCTCTGGAAGTAGTCATTCCCACATGTTCTTCCACCTCCTTTTCTCCTTTCTTAGGTCTGCGATGCCTTTCACACAGGTTATTGAGGTGGGTTTCCCTTCTCCATTCTATGGAGACTAGGGTTGATTGGTATAGCTGTCAAACGAGATCTGAGTAGTTGCCGCCTAGCATTGTGGGATATAGGGGAGCCTCGAGCCGGTGGAATTAGCTCTCGAGCTTTAGTATTGGCAGTCCGAGGATCGGCTCCGAACCCATCCAGCAAGAAAGAAGGCGAGTAGAAGACAACTAACATGGAACGTTATGGTAGGTACTTAACTTCTTCTTCTCCAAGCAACAATCATGTTGGTCCCTCTAGCGAGATTACACATGAGAATTCTCCAATGGCTCCTATTTGTTCAATGGTCTCTCCAAAGACTCCCACTGTCTCATCCCATCTTACTCTGGGACAGATGCAAACAGGACCTCGGTTGGTGGCTGTGCACCAACAATTTGAACGGGAGAAAGCCCTTCGTTCCACCCATACTGATTGCCATGGTGACCACGGATGCCTCCCAGATGGGGTGGGGGGGCATTATCTTGGCAGGACAGTCCAAGGCACGTGGCAAGAACACTGGATACATTTGCATATAAATGTTCTGGAGATGAGCAGTGCTTCTTGCATTGCAGGCACTTCAGAGGGTTCTTCCTCTAGGGACGATTGTGATGCACTCAGACAACAGGTCAGTAGTGTGGTATCTCAAGCAAGGGGGAACCAGGTCTTACCCTCTGTGCAGAGAGGCCATGTGAGTGTGGCATTGGGCAGTAGCTTCCCAACGGTTTCTGGTGGCAACGCACATTCTGGGGAAGTCCAACGTGATTGTGGGACAGGCTAAGCAGAGCTATCCTGATGCCTTGCGAGTGGTCCCTGAATCGCTTGGTTGCAGAGTGAGTCTTCAACAGATGGGGTCAGCCTTGCTGCAACCTTTTTGCCAGCCCTCTCAATGCGAAATGCAGCAACTACTTCACGCTGATCCCCCTACAGGGGGAGTCGCCCAGGGATGCTCTGTTTCACGATTGACCCTCCGGTCTGCTTTATGCTTTCCCTCCCAATGTCCTTCAAGAATGCAACTGCAGTCATAACATATGGGTTGTCCTGCCTCAGGCAGCCCTCGGTCGGCCGGATTCCAAAGTGTGGGTCCGACGTCGGCTGATGTCGCATTTCTCTCCGTCAGAGCGGCTGGAGTACATAAGCATCAGCTGACGCCATCTTCTTCAGTCTTTCTTGCCGCTCGGTGACCGAAGCAGAAGCAGTTCGCAAGTGCCGGTCGGTCAGCTCCTGTATTCTTCGAAACCGAAGTCATCAAAAAAGCTAAGTACCCCGTTGGGGACCTTTTCTTGCCTCAGCCGATGTCAGAAATTACTGAAAAAGTAAATTGTTTGTCTTGTGGTAAACAAATACCTCGTACGATTTCCACTCTTACTGCCTCCCTTGCCTTGGCCCAGACCACGACGTCTCTGCCTGTGCCGCCTGTGCTCGCTTCAATAAGCGCACTCAGGCGCCGGGCGGAGTTCGCTGAAGACTTTTTCGGCGAAAAATTCGATTATACAATGCCGTCGGAACTATCGCAGACTCCTAAGAAATGAAAAGACCGGGACCGACATCCTCAGCCCGCGTCTTCCACCGACACCACGCCAAAACTAACCGCGAGTGCCCCGGTTCCCTCTGAGGCAGTTATTTCACCGCTCCGAACCGAAGACACCGCATTACCGATACCGGAGACCACACCGACACCAGTTATTGATTTTCCTCTGGATACTGAAACCGAGGAAATGCCCGAGACCATTGCTGTTGATAAGGTCACTCCTGCACGTGCAGCTGCTAGGCCTCCCATGTCCATGTCTATCAAGGCCTACACACGTGCTAAGGCAGCCAGCAAGTCCAAGCACCTTACTGCTAAAGCCTTACCTCAGCCTACTCCTGAAACACATATCATGACTATGGCCGCAGACTTAATTTCCATGATCAGAGGATCCCAGCCTCCTCCTGATAAGAGGCCCAGGGTTGAACCCTCTGACCCTCTCCCTTCAGATGAAGATTCTGAGGACTCTGTTCACTCTGAAAGCCAGGAAGAGCCCTTCCAGACCTATGACGACTCAGATGCAGAGGACTCCATCCCCTCGGCCTCTCCTCCTGAGGATATTTCTTTTGGGGAAGTTCTGCATTCCATGAGGGAACATTTTAAGTGGCAAGGCCAGGAATATTCTGATTCCAGAAAGCGCCTTCGAACCTTCCTTACAAAGCCCCAACACAGACCCTTAGCTATACCTCCTGTGCTTGATGTTTTGGATGATTTATACTCTGACTCCAGTGTTACCCCTGATACTCTTCCTCCTGCTCCTGTCAAGCCTGACAGATACTATAGGGTCCCAGAAACCCATTCTCATTTCTTTAGGGCCCATGTTGATTTAGAAACAATTTCACAGGGACCGAAAGGGGTTTCAACTACCACCTCCAAAAATCCTTTGCCTTCCAACAGGGAAGCTAGGTCATTAGAGAGATGGGGGAAGAAGGTTTACACCTCCACTACTTTATCTATGAGAGCTCTCAGTTGTCTCTTTCATATGTTTCAATATCAGGATTACCTGTTAGATGATTTACAGGAAACATTGGCCTCTCCTGAACCTTTAGATAGGAAGTCTTTGCAGGAGGCTGTGCATAATTCTCAGCAAGTTAGCAATCACTTCCTTCAGTGTGGATATGATGCATTGGAAGCTTCATGTAGGGCAGCTATGACAGGGGCGGTCATTCGTAGACATGCATGGTTAAAAGAACAACCTTTACCAGACCATGTTAAGGCAAAACGTCTTGATGCACCCTTGGAAAAGAACAAGCTTTTTGGTGCTAATGTTAAAGATGTGTTAAAGTCCATTGAGGAAAAAGCCAAGTCAGTTCAGACAGTCAAAGATTTCCTCCAGGTTCAGCCACCCAGATTCAGCAGGAATTGGCCTTCTAAAAACTGGTCCTTTCCTAATCCTGAAAGATTTCAAAGGGGCAAAAACAGGCGTGCCCGAAGAAGAGGACAGTACAGAGGTTCCTACAGGGGACGACAATGGCAACCAGCAAACCAAAGAAGTGACACAGGGGTTTCTCCTGTCCCACAAGGACAATCTCAATGACTTTCCTCTAGTTCCACTGACCAAGGAGCAAGCAGAAGCTCCTTTGGGCGGAAAATTTTCTGTTTACAGACAATTGGCACAGACTGACAAAGGACAAATGGATTTTGGACATTATAGACCACGGTTACAGGTTCCATTTTCATACCTTGCCAAGAAAACAAGGCATGCCAAACCTACCACAAAACCAGAGGGCAGAGGCTATCAAGCAAATTTCTCTGCTTGCTCAGATCAAAGCAATAGAAAAAGTTCCACAACAAGAACAAGGCCAGGGGTTTTTACTCAAGACTGTTCCTTGTTCCAAGAAAAGAAACTCAATGGAGACTAATACTGGACTTGTCTGCATTAAACACTTTTCTCATAGTACCAAAGTGCTGACTCTACAGCAACTCCTTCCCATGCTGGGCAAGGGGTCTTGGCTGATTACTCTGGACCTCAAGGAGGCATACCTGCATGTCCCTATCAGACACAGCTGCAGAAGGTACCTCGGATTTCTTGCAGGGCCAGAGTATTATCAATTCTCAGCGTTGCCATTTGACTTATCTACTGCGCCCAGAGTATTCACGAAATGCCTGGCTTCAGTAATTGCTCATTGCAGGCTCCAGGGGATTCAAATTTACCCGTACCTGGATGACTGCCTCATACAAGCGGACGACAAACTGAATCTGACAAAAAACTTGAATTATGTCATACAATTGCTACAGACTCTGGGATACACAGTCAACTTCCAAAAGTCAAGACTTCAGCCATCCCAGCAAATAACCTTCTTAGGAGCCAAACTAGACACAGCCCCTGAAATGGCTTACCTGACAGAAGACAAGCAAAAGAAGTTAACTCATTACTTCAAAGGTTTAGCAAAGCTCACCCAGATGACTGCAAGGAGATTACTACAGGCCCTGGGTTACATGGCATCCTGCATTCTCCTGGTTCCACTAGCAAGACTACACATGAGAAAGCTTCAATGGTACCTAAAAAGTCTATGGTCTCAACACAGCAACAACCTAGAGGCAACCATACCGCTCATTCCATGCCTTCAAAAGGAATTTCTATGGTGGGCCTCGGTAAGCCAGTCAAACACAGGTATGTCATTCAAAAAACCTCAGATAACACAGACCGTGACCACAGACGCCTCAGACCTTGGATGGGGGGCACACATGGAGGGCAGATGTATTCAAGGACAATGGTCTCCAAAGGAAACACATCTGCATGTCAAGCAAAAAGAAATGCTGGCAGTAATGCGTGCCATCGAGGCCTTTGGACAACAACTTCAACAAGGCCACCTACTAATACGGACAGACAACACCACTGTGATGTGGTACATAAACAAGCAGGGGGGCACCCATTCTTACCCCCTTTGCAGACTGACAATGAATCTTTGGGAAAAATCACTGAGCCTAAACATACTGTTGCAATCCCAGTTTGTTCCAGGCAAAGACAATGTGCTGGCGGACAGTCTAAGCAGGAATTTCCTAGACCCCCACGAATGGAGGTTACATCCAGAAATCTTCATAAGACTCGCCTCGACATGGGGCAGGCCAGAAGTAGACCTATTTGCCTCCCACCTCAATCATCATCTACAGAAGTTTTGTTCAAGGACATATCATCCACAAGCATGGAAAATAGATGCTCTCTCATTCAACTGGAACTTCCTAAAAATCTATGCATTCCCACCTCTGCCACTGATTACCACAGTATAAGATCAAAGCAGAGCAGCCCAAGGGGATCCTAATAGCTCCAGACTGGCCAAGACAACACTGGTACCCACTACTACGGAGCATATGTCACAACAAAAAGTGGGCCCTTCCCCAATGGCCCCAACTTTTGACTCAACAAAGGTACTCTGTTGCTTCGTCCCCCGGTGTCCGAACCCATCATGCTCTGGGATCTCAATTTTGTTCTACAAGCCCTTACTTTACCACCCTTTGAGCCTGCAGCTACCTGCAAATTGAAATTATTGACATGGAAAACAGCCTTCTTAACAGCAGTCACTTCAGCGGGGCGGGTTTTGGAATTTCAAGCCCTCTCTATCAAACTTCCATATTTAATCTTCATAAAGATATAGGGTCTCTTAGACTAAACCCCTCAATGTTAAGTTGTCTATCTCGCCTTCATTCTTGCTGGATGGGTTCGGAGCCGACCTCGCCCGACTCGGCCACTCTAAAAGCTCGAGAGTTGGTTCCACCGGCTCGAGGCTCCCCTTATATTCCACAATGCTAGGCGTGAGTTACCTCAGATCTCGTTTGCTGCTACAGCGATCGAGGTGTGTTTTCTACCGGCTCCAGGTTAGTGAAAGTTTAGACTAGTTTAAATTCTTTAAACTTAGGCTAGTTAGTGTAAAATTCTTTCCCACTTAGTGTAGTGGTCTTGTTTATCCCTTACTATTTTTCCAGCCCCCTCCTCTTATAAAGAACACTTAGTTCTTCCCTAAGGCCTTCGGGCCCTTCCTTCCCTTTCCTTAGAAGTGTGTATGTGTTTTACTTGGGGAATTTTATTAACTTACCTTTAGTTTTAAATAATTCCCTTTTAATCCTATCAGTGTAATCTGTGTGTGTGTGTTTTTTGTGTGTGATTACACTTCAGGTTCCTTGAGTATGTCCAAGGATACAAAGGTCTCAGGCTTCAAGAAGTGTGACTCGTGCTGTCAGAAAATGTCTCTGACAGACGGTCACACTTCTTGTGTACTGCCTGGGACCTTTACCTGCAGGACTCTTGTGCTGTATGCCATGGCTTCAGCCCTAGAGTCCTGCAGGAGAGAAAAAATAAACTCATTTTGAGGGGCTTAATTAAGCCTGAAGGTTCCCTTCCTGTGTCTTCTGGGAAACCTTCTAAGGCTTCTAGGACCTCGGCTCCAGCTTCAGAGTCGAGGCCTAAGGCTTTGAAGCCTACTGCTTCATCGGCTCCGGCTGGAGCCGATGAGTCTGTGACTGCTGTTTCAGTGGTTTCCTCGGCTCGCCGGGCCGAGGCATTAGAGAAGTCATGGGTCGGCTCCGATCATACCATCGGAGCCGACATCTAGAAAGAGATCGAGGTCACCGCCCTTGGCTCCGTTCATTGGCTCCAGCGTCTCCCTGCTGTCTGAACGGAGCCATAGATCTCACTCCTCCAGGTCATCGAGGCTATCAGATCACGACCTCCAGAGGGTAGTGAGTAGACTTTTGAAGTCTGAGGCACTGGCCCAAATGCTCCAGAGTCTGACTCATCAGTCGATGCCTCAGCTTGTTCCAATTAATATTCCTCCTCAGACTCCTTTGAGCTCGGGCAGGGGTGTCGGAACCGAGACTGTGGTAGCGTCGGAGCCGATACATTTGTCTTCGGCTCCGTCGTCGGCTCCGATTTCTTCCTTTGAAGAATCTCGGCCGGCTTCCCTCGTCGGCTCCGAGGGTGAGTGGCATCGGACTCTTGTCCAGCCCCTCTCCTCTCGGTGCCCGGTGCTGGTGAGTTCGGCTCCGACATCGGCCTCGGAGCCATCTCTGTCGGTGCGAAGGAGGTTCTCAGCTTCTCTGAGCGGGGACCTCTGGCTCTGCCTGACAGGGGTGCATTCGAGGTCATGCGGAGTGTGTTGGAACCTTGTTCGACTCCACAGTCGGCTCCGTCCGCCCTCCCACTTCGGTGCCTTTGGTTATCTCGACTCACTCCCTCATCCCAGACCGCAGAGAGCAAGCTCCTCAAGAATCCCCTGTGGGATCTCATCCTCTTCGAGGCCTCTCCTGAATTGGCAGGGGAGCCCCTAGGAAGAAAGTGTAAGAGGAAGCACTTAGACTCACCTGAGTCTGTCACCTCTGACACAGATTTAGAGGATTCGAGGGTTCCCCATTCCCCTTCTGAAGATGTCTCTTTCGCAGACATTCTAGAGATCCTGAAACAGAGGGGAAATTGGCCAGCCCTTAACCCTTCGGAGGATGAATCTGTGTATCTTGAGGCGTTTGGCTCTCGTCCTTCCACCTCCTGGGTGTCCCCCCCCCCTTTGATCCCCTCATGCAGGTGGTTGCAAAGAAGGCCTGGACGGCTCCTGATTCAGTGGACCCTACCCCCGGGAGACCCTCCAAATTTATAACGGCACCAACTGACAAGCAATTTCTCACACAAGGTGTTTCTGTGGATGCTATGGTGGTAGCTGCTGCCACCAAGAAGGAACTAGCTGATCCTTCGGTGCCTGTCCATCCACCTAACAAGGAATCCAGGTCTATGGACAGGTACGGGAAGCGGATGTTCTCGTCAGCGACCTTTGCAATGCGTTCGCTGAACTACCTATGCCATTTTACTCGTCTTCAAAGGGACTTGATCAAGGAAGCGAGTGATATGTTGAAGGATCCTACAGCTGCGGGTTTTCAGGACAAGATGAACACTCAGCTGGCTACCCTGAACTCCATAGCTAACTCCTCCATGCGCCTCCTTTCTTATGCGGCTGATGGAGCGAGCAGGGCCGCAGAGACAGGTGTGGCCTTACAGGCACGCCTGGATGCGGTTATGCAACTTTGCGGACCCCTTTAAAACGTCTTTCACTAATTCCCCGTTTGATGGATCATCTCTTTTTGGTCCTCAAGTGAAAGAAACCTTGACTAGGTGCGAGACAGATGGCAAGACTCTTTCTGCCGTCGGAGTCCATTTTTCTACTCCTTCTAGGCCTTACCCCAAAGGCCAGAAAAGTGGGAAAATGTGGTTCCGTAAACAATCTCAAGGGACTTCGCCTGACGCACAAAGTCGGTTCCCCGGCAGAGGGGGGAACAACAATGGTAGACGTCGCCCTAGAGGCAGGGGGGGTCCAGAACCAGGGCAATCGGGAAGTCTTCTCTGATAAGCCCTTTCAGCATCCCTGAGGTGTTGCCCGACTGCCTACCTTCGGAGGCAGTCGGGGGAAGATTGTCACTGTATCCAAAAGCCTGGCTATCCCTGACTCAAGACAAATGGGTACAGTCCATCATTTCCGAGGTTATTCCATTCCCTTCTTCGCATTCCAAACCAATCAAAAAATCCCTTCCAGATGTTCCACCGCTCAAAGGGATCTTGCAGCTTTGGAAATTTCAAAGCTGCTTGCAAAAGACAATTCAGCCAGTTCCAGCAGACCAGCAAGGATCCGGAATCTACTCCAGGTTCTTTTAGTTCCAAAGAAAACGGGGGACTGGAGACCAATTTTGGATCTCAGTATCTTGAACAAGTCAGTCAAGAAAACAAGATTTCGGATGGTCACGCTGCAGTCCATCCTTCCCCTTTGGGAAAGGAAGCTGGATGTGCTCTATAGATCTTCAGGATGCTTACTATCACATAAAAATGAAAAGACGCTCCAGAAGATTCCTCCGCTTCAGGCTGGGAACCAGTCACTTTCAATTCAGGGCCCTGCCCTTTGGTCTCACCACTGCCCCCCGGGTGTTTACCAAATGCATGGCAGTGGTAGCTTCTCACCTGAGACGACAAGGATTCCAGGTGTTTCCATATTTGGACGGCTGGCTCCTCACAGCTCCCACCAAGCATCTTCTTCTAATGGCCAGGGACTACACCTTTCGCACTTGTCGAAATTTAGGCATTTCAATAAATTTCGAAAAGTCTGTTTTGTCGCCTTGTCACTATTACCTTCATAGGCGCAAATCTAGACACAGTCAACATGTCTCTAGACTAACAGATCAGAGAATAACAGACATACACAAAATAGTCTTGCTCCTCTTCAGCAGCAACAGAATCAAAGCCAGGCTAGTTCTGAAAGTGTTGGGGATTATGGCGGCTGCCATACCTCTGCTTCCATTAGCCAGATTCCACATGAGAATCCTTCAATGGATGCTCTTCACGCAATGGTCGTACCAGCAACTTCCAATGTCTCACACCATTATGATCACGCAAACATGCAGAAGTCATCTTCTGTGGTGGATGTCTTCCCCTCGGCTCTTATTGGGAAGACCCTTTGTTCCTTCCCCTCCGGTTGCTACTCTGACAACGGACGCCTCCCTGATCGGGTGGGGGGGGCATTATCAGGGCAGAACTGTCCAGGGCACATGGCAACCAGACGAATGCCACTTGCACATAAATGTTCTAGAGATGAGAGCAGTGCTTTTAGCGTTGCAAGCCCTTCAAGACACTTCCCTTGGGAACGATAGCAATCCAGACGGACAATATGTCTGTAGTGTGTTATATCAACAAACAAGGCGGAACCAGGTCCTACCCCCTGTGTCGAGAAGCACTCAGACTGTGGCAATAGGCGATTTCTTCTCAGCGTTTTCTGATAGCAACGCACATCCCCGGGAAGTCCAATCAAATCGCGGACAAGTTGAGCAGAGCTATCCTCATGCCTCACGAGTGGTCTCTGAAAGACTCTGTTGTGAGAGAAATTTTTCTCAAGTGGGGCCAGCCTTGCTGCGACTTTTTTGCTACTCCCCAAAACAGCAAGTGCAGAGATTTTTTCACCCTTTTCCCGTTACCAGGCCAACCCAGCAGAGACGCTGTAGTCCAGGTTTGGCCCCGGGGACTTCTGTATGCTTTTCCCCCCTTCCCACTAATCTCTCAAGTGATACAGAAAGCTATCGCTCAGAAGGCTTCATTGATCCTCATTGCTCCATACTGGCCTCAACAGGTTTGGTTCCCCTTTCTACATCAGTTTCTGTTGGAGCGACCTTGGCAACTGGACCTAGTTCCAGATCTTTTGATCCATCAGTCGGGTCAGTTTCATCGCTCCCTTCCCTGAACCTCACTGCTTGGTTCCTCCAATTCCAACCTTAGCCAGGCTTCCTCAAATATCTCACTCTGTTAGAGATATTTTGATAGCTTCCATAAATCTTCCACTCGAAAGATTTATTTGAGTAAGTGGAAACGTTTCGCCTATTGGGCTCAAGGAAGGGACATAGATCCTTTCACTGCTTCCATCCAAATGGTCCTTGATTTCCTAGCTGAACTCTTCCATGCAGGTTCATCTCCTTCTACTCTTAAAGTTCAATTGGCAGCTATTTCTAACTTTCATGTGGGCATTTCAGATTCTGCCATCATGTCCCACAAGCTTTGCAAAGCTTTTTGAAAGGAGTTTTTCACTCAGACCTCCGTAAGAAATCCTCCTCCTCCTTGGGACCTAAATTTAGTTCTCAGTTCTTTAATTCTCTCTCCTTTCGAACCTGCAGCTTCCTGTTCTTTAAAATTACTATCATGGAAGACTCTCTTTCTAGTAGCTATTACTTCAGCTAGAAGAGTTTCAGAACTTCATGCACTCAGCTGCCGACCTCCTTATCTGTTGTTCCATAAGGACAGAGTATCTTTACAAACCAATCCGTCCTTTTTACCAAAAATAGCCTCCTCGGCTAACCTAAATCAAAGCATTGACCTCCCTGTGTTTTTTCCAGAATATTCTAACAGATCTGAACAAAGGTTGCATTGGCTAGATGTTCGTCAGTTAAGGTACTATTTGGATAGAACAAAACAATTCAGAAAATCTGACCAGCTGTTCGTCTCTTATACAGAAGGCAGAAAGGGACTTTCAGTTTCAAAGGTATCATTATCCAGATGGCTAACATCTCTGATCTCCCTTGTTTATGAAATTAGACACCAAAAGCTGCCTAGCAAACCTAAAGCCCATTCTACCAGAGCTTTGGCTACTTCTATAGCTTTCCAAGATAGACTGCCTATTGACACCATTTGTGCAGCGGCTACTTGGGCTACTCCTCAAACTTTCATTTCTCATTATAAGCTGGATTTAGCCTCTAGACATAGAGCTAACTTTGGTTCCACTGTTCTCAAGAGTCTGTTCCGTTAGGCCACCGGGACAAGGTGCTAGGGACGCTGTCCCATCCAGCAAGAGTGAAGTAGATAGACAACTTAACATATAGAAGTTATGTTCTTACCATAACGTTCCATGTTAGTTGTCTTCTTCTCACCTTCTTCTTGCGTCCCACCCTCCTTCCCCCTGGCCTGGACAGACCTAGAGGAGTTTGATTGTGACCTCTCTTTCTACCACCTCTGTACTTTAGGTATATGCTCTGCTGTGCATATTTCCTGGATCAGGATGTAGGTCACCCTTCTCTTCTCCCTTGTTTATAGAGGTGGACTTTGTTACTAGTTATTCTATTACTATTATAGGCTGGGCCTAGCTTACAAACGAGATCTGAGGTAACTCACGCCTAGCATTGTGGGATATAAGGGGAGCCTCGAGCCGGTGGAACCAACTCTCGAGCTTTTAGAGTGGCCGAGTCGGAGCCGAGGTCGGCTCCGAACCCATCCAGCAAGAAGAAGGCGAGAAGAAGACAACTAACATGGAACGTTATGGTAAGAACATAACTTCTATTTCCTTCCTAAAGTGGCTTCCATGTCTAACATAAGTCAGTCCATTGAGTTGCCTGTTTTCTTCCCCCACATTTCTAACAAGGCAGAATTTAGATTTCAATTGGATGTACATAGACAGTTGCGCTTCTATCTACACCGGACAAAAGATATCCAGAAATCTGACCAACATTTTGTCTCCTTTTCGGAAAACCGAATGGGTTCCTCATATCCAAGGTCACACTGTCTAGATGGATAGCCAGTTTTATCTCTTTCATCCATCAAGCAGGAGGTAAACATCTGCCATTTCCGGTCAAGACACATTCTGCTTGGGCTGTTTCTATATCCACAGCCTACCAAGCTAGACGGTCAGTGGATGATATATGTGCTGCAGCTACTTGGGCTTCTCACACTTTTGTTTCTCATTGTAAATTGGACGTGGTCTCCAGGGGCAGGTCTTCCTTTGGCTCCACAGTTCTCAGGAGTATTTTCTTATGAGCCACCCAGGATGTAGGTGATAGGGACGCTGTCCCATGGGTAAGAATGTAGGAGAGATACGACTACATAACATCAAGAAGTTATGTACTCCCCATAATGTTCGATGTATGTAGTCCATCTGTCCTCACATTTTTTACTTGCCCTCCCACCTTGCCCCTTCCTGGAGGATTTGGAGGTTAGGTTGTCATCTACAGAGTTCCCTTGCTTAGCTTATTCTTTATATGGATGTGATGTGTGCATGGAGTACAAATGAGCTTCGCAGCAAACTAGATCTGGAGATATGGAGCAGTGCACTATGGGATTAGGGTTGCCAACTTTTCATGTAAAAAAAATTCTGGACATGTACATGAAAGCAAAATGTGGTACCCCCCACACGTGCACCACCCCCTCACGCATGCAGTACCCCCCCACACACACACACACGCAGCCATTCCGGTGTCCCATTACTTGGCTATCTCTCCATTTCTCCCCACTTGCCATAAATACTGTTCAAAATTCCATGTGCATACTGTTTTCAGCTTTACTTCTACAATGATTACAGGTACTTGGATTTAATGTAAAACTTTTATTTCGTATTTTACAGCACAAGCACTAATAGCCATTTGCTAAACAAGCAATACAGTCTCTCTCAAACAGGCATAGCTTTAATACTTTTGCCTTTAAAACTCACATTCACTGAAATAGCATTGAAACCTACATTCAAAGAAAATGCATCTGGCCAGTGGTGGATTAAGTTTACCTTTGGGTTTTTTTCAAATCATAGCCCCCTTACACACATTTTTAAAGCCAAGCAAAAGTTCTTTGATTCACCTTCCTGGTTGTATTAAATTTTAATGCATAACAGCTAGCAGACATGAATTAGCAGCCATCACAATCTTAAGACCAGTACTGAAACAAAACGCATGAACCAATAATGACAAAACTGCCCAATTCAGAACATTTCATCCATAAATGGCCACTCCTACTCGTCATTAAAATCCACCAATATTAGTCAATGTGCCCAAACTCTGCAGAGTGCAGAAGTAAAACATCTAAATTCCATTTTACATTGGGCAGAACAGAAGCAGTTTAATGTCTGTAATCGAACATCGCAAAGTAGTGCAAGTCAAGTTACTGTAGCAAACTGCCTTCATAAATTTTTTTTCTTGAAGGTTAGTCATTTTTGGGCACAGAAAAAGCTAAAGAGGAAGTTTCTTGGCAAGCAGGTGGGGGTTCTGTTTTCATTCTTCTGACTACTAAAGTCCATAGATAGACTTTGAACCAAATAATGACTTCCAAAAAAGTGTGCTACCTATCACCGAAATCTTGAAACAAAATGCACATTAGGTATTGCAAAGCAGGGTGCACACTAATAAAATCACCCAAACAAAGTGGTTGGGAGTGGGGTATGATCTCTTAAATTCCTGATTATAGTCTTGTGCCCTTCTGTATTTATCTTCCTTTGACAAGTAGTAGTCCAACTTTGCGTGGTGTAATCCTTTGTCTTCAACAAAACTGATAATTTGTCCAAATATTCTCCACAAAAGCTGTTTACATTCATATAGCCTTGCACCATGAACCTGAGTTCTCAACAGACTTGAATTCTGTAGAGGGGCTTTGCTAGTGAAACCTTTCCTTTTGGTCTAAACTAAAATGCTTCAGTAATGGACTAAGTGCAGGTGCTGACTATAAAAATCAGGAGTCCTTTGGACTTTAACCAAAGACTGGTGTTGGGAGATGAAAATAATCAGGAAGACTGGCAGCGTGGTGAAATTTAGTGAATAAGAAACTGCAAACAATGGATCTTTTGTGTGAAATACAGCTTTGCAAGAAGCAGCTGTGAATTTGCAATTTTGTTGACTTAAACTGGTGGATGGACTGTAAAGCATACTACATCTGGACTGTAAAGCATACTACATCTGGTCACTAAAGTTTAGAAGGACATTGAAGGGCCTGAAGTAACAAAGTAAAACATTTTTATTAAATTTTATGATTGCATGTAGATGCTGTGAAGCAGTTTTGTATGAGGTGCAGTCAGATTTTTAAATGAATTGGAGGAGCTTCATCAGTGCTGCTGGTATAGGCTAAAGATACTACAATGAGAAAATACTTTACTTTTTTTTTTGGTTGCAAGGGATCCAGACATTAAATTTATGATGTGATTTTTGGGCTGCAGTAGTGTGAGGTAAGTCTGTTTAATATATGTAGAGTTAAGACGCACATTTATTTTTCAAACATCTGCTTAATTACAGACTTACTCTACAAGCATAGTCTAGTATGTCCAGATGCCACTTACAACTTTTCTATTGTGCCATATTTGAAATTAAAATCCGACAGGATATAATCACCTGTTATTATTTATTTTTATATTATTATATAGGTTTGGTAAATAGATAGCGCCTGGTGCCTTATTGTGAGCTGATCGATTCCTGTATACCATCTTTGTGGACTTGCTTCCGACTACTTCTTTGGTTTATTAATTACAGACTTAGTTTTCTTGTATTTGCAAAGTCTATGGGAGACTATATATGCAGGCACTTAACCTTGAGAAGTCTGAACAGTGTCGTTTGAGTCTGAGTTTCATTCAGCATCTGCAGAATTACTAGCTGCTGATCCTTATTACCAGCTGCTTTTACTCTAAGAGCTGTCTGCATGTGCAAGCAGTTAATCATGATAACTCTTAACTCTGTGCTGAGAGAAATGAGGTATATTGTAATTAACATTTAAAGTTGCATTGAAAAGCAGTTTAGTGACACAAGAAATTTGAATTTGTTGAAAGTGAATATGCTTTAAAAGTATTTGCCTCCCCTCCAGCCTTAATACTTTAACTGCCAAAGGTTGTATTAAATGAATTAGCCAGTGCACCTTTTTTCTAAAGGCGAAGAGCTAATGTTAACTGAAAGCATGCAAGCTGTTTTCATATCTGGAGGGGAACAGCGATAAGAGCAGATTGCCGTTGGTGTAGCTAGGAATATGGGCTGTAACATGTCCTGCATGGGAATCATTAATTTTAGAGTAATACCTGTGAGTGCTGCTGTTTGGGACAGCTGGACCTAGCTTGGAGGGTGTGTGTGTTGCAAGTTGAGGGTATTTTCATTGAAGCAGATTTTTGAAAAATGTGATTCACATGTAGATCAGGAAAAGTAACTGCATAAGAAACAGCCTCCCAAACAGTGTCAGTATGCAAGATAAATGTTTGAAGTACACATTCAAAATAAGTCGTGTGTAATAGGTGGGAATAACATTCTAACATGATGCGCGCTCTCTTCATATCATCATGGAATGTAAATGGCATACAGGAATAGATCTCTTCATATCATCATGGAATGTAAATGGCATACAGGAATAGATAAAAGGCAGTATTGCATTAGTTTGAGGATTAGGGTGCAAATAGCAATGGTGTAGGAGACCAGTTTTGTCAAATTTACGTGGTCCTTTGTATCCAAAGAATTTCAGGTGAACATTCAGCTGAATATTGGGGACAAAGGAAAAAGAGTAATACTGATTGCTAGAGGAGCTCCAGTAGTTGTACTGAGGAAAAGTAGGCAATGGCTGACTTGTTATACTAGAGATTGTTAGGATGGGAGAAAGATTGTACTGGCAAAAACCTGCTGCTGTGCTTGAGAATGTTGGGCAAAAATCAGGTTTTCAGCAAAGGAGTATGTGTTGGTGGGACTGGATAAACGAAGACTTCAGGCCCTTTTTGGATTTAAGCAAACAATTTGTGAGACTGACCAAATTCTGGATGGTTGCAGTGCAGTCCATCTTGTCTGTACTGAGGAAGGATGATTAGTTGAGCTCGATTGGCTTAAAGGACACCTACCATCCTATAAAGATAGGAGCTCCGGGATGTTTCTGCTTTTCCAGCCTCAGGCCGATCATTACCAGATTTTGGTCTCGCCACAGCCCTCCAGATATTCACCAAGTGCATGACAGTGATTGCAGTCTGGCTGTGACTGTAGGATTCCAGGACTTCCCTTAACCTGGGCAAATGGCTCCTTACAAACCCCACAAGAGCATCGTTGATTATGGTCAGGGATACCTTACTTCAGCTGTGCAACCACTCATGCATTATGGTCAATTACTTAGTTGAGCCTATAACTTTTTCAGGTATTAGTTTATAGGTTGTCACTTGGATACAGTCAGTCATATTGCCAGGCTTTCAAGCTCCAGAGTGGTCAGCCTTCGTGCTTAAACCTCGTCATTGCTCATTACCTCAAAGCTTCCAACTCATGCATTTATGAAACTCTTCGTCATATGGCAGCATCCTTGGTGTTAGTCCCTTTAGCCAAATATCCTATGATGGCTCTGCATTGGACTTTGGACATGCATGGGTGTTTCCTAACTCATCAAATAGATTTTTCCAGTATGACTGACGAAAGTGTGCTTCCATGTCCAACACCAAGGGTAGTCTCAGTAGTTCCCTGTCCGGGACAGTCAGCCAGGAACATTCCTGTTTGGCCCCTGGGACTTGATGCTTATCACCCAGTTCTTTAGTTGTAAAGTTTCTTTAGAAGGCAGCCCACTGCAGCACAGCTGTGATCCTCTTAACACCTTTTTGGCCTAATCAGGAGTGGTTTATCTTTCTTTATTCTCTTATGAAGTACTCCTTTGTGTACTGGATCGCATTCTGGGTCTCCTTTCTTATCCAGGTCTGGATCCCTCCCAGTCTTCAATCTCTTCAGTGAACTGCTTGGTTTCTCCAGTTGCCTTGATGGCCAGAAAATTCCAAGCTTTCACAGGCTGTAGTTAATCTCTGTTTCACCTGAAAAACTGTTTACTAGAATAGCATATTCCATTAAAATGAGATGTTTTGTAGTTTGGGAGGAGTCCTTTTTTTTTTTTTTTTTTCTCCTGCTCCTTTAGAATCCATTTTGGATTTTCTTGCTGATTTGTCACGTTCTAGATGTCCTTCAAGAATGCAACTGCAGTCCTGACATATATGGGTTGTCCTGCCTCAGGCAGCCCCTCGGTCGGCCGGATTCCAAAGTCTGGGTCCGGCGTCGGCTGATGTCGCCTCCTCCCCGACGTCAGAACGGCTGGAGTATAAAGGCATCCACCGACGCCATCTTCTTCAGTCTTTCTTGCCACGCAGTGCCCGAAGCAGAAGCAGTTCGCAAGTGCCGGTCGGTCAGCTCCTGTGTTTTCAAATACCGAAGTCATCTAAAAGCTAAGTACCCCGTTGGGGAACATTTTTTCTTGCCTCAGCCGATTGTCAGAAAAAAGTGAAAGGGTTAATAATTGTTTGTCTTGTGGTAAACAAATACCTCATAAGGACTTCCATTCTTACTGCCTCCCTTGCCTGGGCCCAGACCACGACGTCTCTGCCTGTGCTGCCTGTGCTTGCTTTAATAAGCGCACACTCGGGCGCCGGGCAGAATTTGCCGAAGACTTTTGGCGAATCTTTTGCTTATATCATGCCGTCGGAACAACCGACAGCACAATCTACCAAAAAACGCAAGGACCGGGACCGACATCCTCTGCCCATGTCGTCGTCCGATACCACGCCTAAGCCCTCCATGAGTGCATCGGTCCCTTCGGAAGCGGTAATTCAACCGCCCCAGGCCGACTACACAGCTTTATCGTGTTCTTCGGTCCCGGAGATTTCAACGGTGCCGGTTGTTGATTTTCCTCCAGAAACCGAAGCTCTAGATTTACCCGACACCATTCCTGTGGACAAGGTTACCCCTGCACGTGGGGCAGCTAGGCCTCCGGTATCCATGTCCATCAAGGCCTTTGCACGTGGCAAGGCTGCCAGCCAGGCCAAGGCCCATCCTAAATCTACTTGTCAGGGCCCCTCTTCTGATAGACAGATCATGACTCTTGCTGCAGATCTAATCTCTCTTATCAGGGGTTCTCAGCCGCACCCAGACAGAGGTTCTCAGCCGCCTGCAGATAAAAGGCCTAGAACTGAGCAGACAGACACCCTCTCTTCAGATGAAGCCTCTAGGGACTCAGAGCACTCGGATACCCAGGAAGAATCCTTCCAGGCCTGTGAGGACTCGGATGCTGAGGATTCAATTCCCTCTGCCTCCCCTCCAGAGGACATTTCTTTTGGCGAAGTTCTCCCCTCCATGAGAGAACATTTTCAGTGGCAGGGTCAGGAATTTTCGGACTCCAGGAAAAGGCTACGTACCTTCCTTAAGCTACCCCAACACAGACCTTTAGCTATCCCTCCAGTGTTGGATGTCCTTGATGTATTCTCAGACTCCAGTGCTTCGCCTGATTCACTCCTTCCTGCTCCTATCAAGCCTGACAGATATTACAGGGTCCCTGAAACCCATAAGCATCTCTTTAAGGCCCACTCTGGATCTAGAAACTATTTCACAGGGCCCCAAAGGAGTGGCTACTTCCTCTGCCCGCTGACAGGGAAGCTAGGTCCCTAGAGAGATGGGGCAAAAAAGTTTATACCTCTTTCACCCTTGCCATGAGGTCACTCAACTGCCTTTTTCATATGTTTCAGTATCAGGATTACTTAATGGATGATTTGCAGAAAAAGTTGGCCTCTCCTGAGCCTATAGATAGAAAGGCATTGCAGGATTTGGTTCATAACACTCAGCAGGTTAGCAATCATTTTCTTCAGTGTGGTTATGATGCATTGGAAGCTTCATGTAGGGCAGCCATGACAGGGGCCGTTACACGTAGACATGCTTGGTTGAAAGAACAGCCACTGCCAGACCATGTTAAAGTCAAGCTCCTGGATGCACCTCTGGAAAAACAGAAGCTTTTCGGTACTAATGCACAGGATGTATTGAAGTCTATTGAGGAAAAGGCAAAATCAGTACAGACTGTCAAGGATTTCCTCCAGGTTCAGCCTCCCAGATTCAGCAGGAATTGGCCTTCAAAAAATTGGTCCTTTCCAGACTCAGACAAGTTTCAAAGGGGAAAAAACAGGCGTGCTCGAGGTAGAGGGCAATACCGAGGCTCCTACAGGGGCCGCCAATGGCAACCACCAAATCAGAGAAGTGGCGCAAGGAGTTCACCCGCACCACAGGGACAATCACAATGACTTGACTTTCAATCCGCCTACCAAGGCTCAAAGAGAAGCACCTCTAGGCGGAAAATTATCCTTATTCTCAAAGAACTGGCACATTTTAACCAAGGACAAATGGATTCTGTACATAATAGACAGAGGTTACAGGTTCCACTTCCACACTTTACCAACGAGACAAGGCATGCCAAACCTGCCACAAAATCAAAGGGCAGAGGCTCTCTTACAAATTTCAAAGCTGTTACAAATAAAAGCTATAGAAAAGGTTCCTCCTCAGGAACAAGGCCAGGGATTCTATTCAAGACTGTTCCTTGTTCCAAGAAAAGAAAAGCAATGGAGGCCTATACTGGATTTGTCCGTTCTAAACACCTTTCTCATTGTGCCAAAATTCAAAATGCTGACGTTACAGCAACTCCTTCCCATGCTGGGCAAGGAGTCTTGGCTGGTTACTCTGGACCTCAAGGAGGCATACCTGCATGTCCCAATCAGACACAGTTGCAGAAGATACCTCAGATTTCTTGCAGGAACAGAGCATTATCAATTCTCAGCATTGCCGTTTGGCTTATCTACTGTGCCCAGAGTATTCACGAAATGCCTGGCATCAGTAGTTGCACATTGCAGACTCCAGGGGATTCAAATATACCCTTACCTGGACGACTTTCTTATACAAGAAGACAGCAAACAAACCTTGATAAAAAACTTGGACTATGTCATTCAGTTGCTACAGGCTTTGGGATGCACAGTCAACATTCAAAAATCAAGACTATTGCCATCCCAAAAGATTATTTATCTAGGAGCAAAACTGGACACACAATCACAAATGGCTTTCCTCACAGAGGAGAAACAGCATTTACCAGATTACTTCAAAAGCCTAGCAAAACTTACCCAGCTGACCGCAAGGAAGATCCTGCAGGCCCTGGGTTTCATGGCATCTTGCATTCTTCTGATGCCTCTGGCAAGACTACACATGAGAAAGCTACAATGGTACCTAAAAAGCTTATGGTCTCAACACAGCCACAACCTAGAGGACGTAATACCACTCATTCCATGCCTGCAAAGGGAATTTTTGTGGTGGGCTCAAGCAAGCCATTTAAACCAAGGCATGCCTTTCAACAAAGTTCAAGCAAGTCAAACCATTACAACGGACGCCTCAGATCATGGATGGGGGGCACACATGGAGGGCAGATGCATTCAAGGTCAATGGACTCCCACAGAAATGCCTCTGCACATAAATCAAAAAGAGATGTTGGCAGTGATACATGCAATAGAAGCCTTTGGAAAATCTCTTCAACAAGGCCATCTGCTAATAAGGACAGACAACACCACTGTCATGTGGTATATAAACAAACAAGGAGGCACTCACTCGTATCCCCTCTGCAGACTAACAATGGCTCTTTGGGAAAAAGCCCTGAAACTGAACATCCATTTGCAATGCCAGTTTGTTCCGGGCAAGGACAATGTTAAGGCGGACAAGTTGAGCAGAAATTTCATGGATCCACACGAATGGATGCTACATCCACACATTTTCTCACAAATAACTGCTTGGGGAAGACCGGACATGGATCTCTTTGCTTTTCATCTTAATCACCACCTGGGCAGGTTCTGCTCAAGGACACACCATCCTCTAGCCTGGAGAACGGATGCTCTCTCCTTCAGCTGGAATACCCTAAAAATCTATGCATTCCCGCCTCTACCATTACTCACCAAGGTGTTACTGAAGATCAAAGCAGAGCAACCAAAAGGAATATTGATAGCTCCAGACTGGCCGAGGCAGCATTGGTATCCCTTGCTACTGAGCATGACTCGCACCAAACCGTGGCCCTTGCCCCAATGGCCTCTGCTCCTGACAACACAATTACAGGACTGTTCATCAAAACCTGCAAACATTACAACCGACAGCCTGGAGGGTTCCATGACTTTGACCCATGTCCCCCTCTCCGAAATGGTTCAGGAAATCTTGCTGGAAGCACGCAGACCTTCCACCAGAAAAACCTATTCGGCCAAGTGGAAGAGATTCATCATCTGGAATGCCAAAAAGGGCCAGGATGCATCAGTGATGAGCATACCTCAGATATTAGAATACTTGGCAGAAATGTTTCATAGTGGCCTCTCATATTCTTCCATTAAAATTCGCGCTTCAGCAATCTCAGCAAATTACAACTGTGACCCACCTGTGTTTTCGCATCCCTTGCTAAGACAGTTTCTAAGAGGGATAAAGAATATCAAACCTCCCAGAAAACCACCAGTTCCTGCATGGGACCTCAACTACGTCTTGGAAAAATTAACTCTTCCTCCTTTTGAACCAGCAGCATCTTCAGAAATGCAATTTCTCTCCTGGAAAACGGTCTTCCTGTTGGCAGTTACCTCAGCAAGAAGAGTCTCGGAGATGCAGGCCCTCATGGCAGTACCTCCCTTTCTCATTTTTCATCAGGACAGAGTGTCTCTAAGGACCAATCCTTCATTCATGCCAAAAGTGATATCCAGGGTGTCTCTAAATCAAGCAATTCACCTGCCTACTTTCTTTCCCAAGCCTCAAAATAAAGGGGAAAAGCTGCTGCATACTTTAGACATACACAGACAATTACGCTACTACTTGGACAGAACAAAGACCACCAGGAAGCCTGACCAACTATTTGTAGCCTATGCTGCCGGAGTGCAAGGAAAGGCAGTCTCCAAACAAACAATTTCAAAATGGATTGGACACTGCATCAGATTCTGTTATTCCTTCCATGGAAAGGGTGTGCCAGCCAATATCAGGCCACACTCAACCAGAGCTATAGCCACATCCACAGCCTTTCTAAGAGGAGTGGCTACAAAGGTCATTATAGAGGCTGCTACATGGAGCTCCGTGCATACATTTACCAAACACTACAACCTGCCTTTATACTCCAGATCCCAAGCAGGCTTTGCTTCTGCAGTCCTGCAGGGTCTTTTAGCTACACCATCCCTTGCTTAGATCCTACCACCCCCAGCTTGGCTATGGTATTCAACCCATATGTCAGGACTGCAGTTGCATTCCTGAAGGACATAGTACAGTTTTGTACCTACCATAAATGTAGATGTCCGATAGATATGCAACTGCAGTCAGGTTTTCCCTCCCTCCTACCCCTCTGCTTTTTCCTTGGGCCCATTCCCCCTCTCCTTTTTTGCTGGGGATATCTGTTATGGTGTATCTGTTTATTACAGTTATGCATGTCTGGAATTTTTTACATATCCATTCACAAAATTTAGCCTTCCTTGGAGGGCACCTGGCATCTGGGGCAAGAAACACTGAAGAAGATGGCGTCGGCGGATGCATTTATACACCAGCCATTCTGACGTCGGGGAGGAGGCGACATCAGCCGACGCCGGACCCAGACTTTGGAATCCGGCCGACCGAGGGGCTGCCTGAGGCAGGACAACCCATATGTCAGGACTGCAGTTGCATATCTATCGGACATCTACATTTATGGTAGGTACAAAACTGTACTTTTTTTTACCATTAAAGTACAGCTGGCAGTCATCTGTAATGCCCATGTGGGCAGGGAAATGTTCCCTTGGCTTCTCTCAAGGTTTTCAAAGCATTCCTCAAAGGTACCTATCTGATGTTATCTAGTCACCATTCCTCACGTTAGGGTCTTGGATCCAATATCTGATCCGAGCCGGCATACTCAGAACGCAGCTTTGCTCCAGCTCCTCCCCTCCCATAATGCTCTGCTGTCCTACACTCCTCAGATCTTGTTTTCCGTTCGGACACAGATTGCTCAGCTCCGGTTAGTGTAAGTGCGTTTAGCTCAGAATTTTGAAATTTCTTATTTTTGAGTTTGTAGTGTTAGTGGGTAGTTTTCCTCTTGTCTATCTCCCTCCCAGTCGAGTCTTAACCTTAAGTCCCTTTTTCCTCAGGGGTTTTGTTTTTGGCCAGTTTGTGGTGTGCAAGAGTTCTTTCGTCTGTGTAAGTTCTGGATGAATTTTAGGCTTTGAACTTTGGCTTGTTTGTGGATTACAGTTTTGCTTGCAGTTAGGCTATGTCTAAAAAACCGTTGAGGTTTTAAAAGGCGCTCCTCTTGTGGGTGGAAAATGCCTATTTCTGACTCGCATGAGGAGTGCCTTTACTGTCTCTGCGGCAACCACCTTGAGGTGGAATGCGGCATTTGTGCTGCATTCAACCCGAGGCCCTTGGTCGACTGTCAAAATAAGTTATTAATCAAGGGTTTGGGCAAAGGAGGGCCCTTGGTCACTGCTTCCCGGCCAAGGTCAGGCCTCCTGGGGCTAAAAAGAAAGCTTCTGTCTAAGAGGCTCCAACCAAGCGTCCCAGGCAGTTGGATCTTGGGTCCTGTGATCTGGCTCCAGCAAGGGCAGGTTTGGATCCGGGATCTTCGGGTCCTAGTTCATCCAGGGAGTCAACTTCTGGATCCAAGGGCTCGGACCCTAAGCTCTCAGATCTGGTGACGGTCTCCCCCCAGATCCAGGGACCTCTGCCCCGGACCTTCAGGTCCGAGGGGAGGCACTGTACCTTCAGATCCGACCCTTTTGGGTCTGAGGGTTTCTAGCATTATTTCCTCGGATCCTTTTGTTGAGCTTGGCTCTGAGTAGTGGAGTATCTTCCATTGGATCCTTTGCCCCCAAGCAGCTGTCTTCTCCAGCTAGATCTTGTTCCAGGGAGCGCAAGAGAAGACACTCTAGCTCCAGGAGTGACTCTCTTAGTAGGTCCTCCATCTTCTCCCGATCTTCCAGGAGTGTCCTCCCTATGGATATGGACAGGATGATACGAGTCTTCCTGAAAGCTCAGATGGATTTGGGGCTTCTGGCTTCCCCAACCCATAGGTCAGGGATTCAATCTCCCACCCCCCCCTTTCTATTGCTCCTCATCCAACCAGTGGCTTGGATTCTCATGGACTATTGAGTGAGGTGGAGGCTAGGGGAGTTTTAGGGCCCAGTTTGGGCCCTTCCCTGATGGGATTGGATTTGAGCCTGGGTTTTTTTTTAGACCAGTCCCTTCCCCTTGGTGTCTTGCCATTGACTGTTCTGGTCCGTTGCCGACCGGGGGAGTGGCGAGACTGGGGGTGTCCACCCTTTCTTCTGCCAGGGTGTTGTCGACAGGAGAGGGGGATGGAACCTCTTCTAGTCCTTCCACCTTCTGGGCTGCTAAGAGATCCTTCTCTGCTATCAGATCTGCGCCTCCCATGCATGGTTAACCTACCCAGTCCCAGTTTCTGAGCGGCTTGTCTCATCCTGCTCCTGGTCAGCCCATTCGAATTGGTCTCCACAGGGGTCCCTTCCTCTTCTGAGTCTTCCCCGCCACCTCGGTGGAGGAAGTTCCCAGGAAGAGGACTTGTAAGAGGAGACATCTCTACTCCCGTATGGAACCTCTTACAGAGGACACGGATGTTGAGCGGGATGGGTCCCCAAGATCTCCACCAGAGAGGGTCTCCTTTGGAGACCTCGAGATCCTCAAGGCCAAAGGGGGTTGGTCTACCCAAACCCCGTCTTCGGAGGAATCCGTTTTCCTGGAGGCTTTCGGTATGGGGCCATCTGCCTCCTAGGTGATACCCCCCCCCCTGCTGATCCTCTCCTTGATCTTGTGGCCAGCAGGGCTTGGAAGGAGCCAGATACAGTGGAGCCAGTGCCCAAGAAAGCAGACATTTTTGAGCCTTCCCTCAGACAGAACCTTTTGATTCAAAGCTGTCCCGGTTGATGCTATTGTGGCCACTGCCAGCAAAAAGGAATTGGCAGAGCAGAGTTCTTCTGTCCATCTGCCCAATCGTGAGTCGAGGGCTATGGACAGGTTTGGAAAGTGGGTGTTCGCTTTGGCTGCGTTCAGTCTAAGAGCTCTAAATTACCTGGTGCATTTTACCCGTCTCCAGAGGGATTTGGTAAAAGAAGGTCTTCATCCCTCTCTCTGGGTCCATGTCTGAGGAGGAATTCAAGGCTATTTCTCCAAAGCTGTCAAGCCTTCATTCTGTGGCACATTCATCCAGGATACTCCTTTCCAATGCTGCAGAAGGATCCTCATGGGCTGCGGGCTTGGGTATCGCTATTAGGTGTCATGATTGGCTCCGCTTGAATGGGTTTTCAGAGCCCTTTCACATAATTTGTTAATGCCCCCTTTGATGGCTCCACTCTTTGGTCCCACTGTGAAAGACACTGACCTTCAGTGAACAGGAAGGGAAGACCTCGTCAGCCATTGGGATCAGGTTTTCTGCCACTCAGACGTCCTTTCCCAAGACCCAGAAGGTGAGTAAGAAAATGTGGATGTTAGTGTTTCACTGTTGCAGTCATTACTCTTGGGTTATCCTGCTGGCTGGCTACCCTCAGTCGGCCAGAATTCCAAAGTCTAGGTCCTGTCTGTTGCTGTCGCCTCTTCCCTGACGTCAGTGCTCCAGGGGTATAAAAGATGCAGCAGACGCCATTTTCTTCAGTCTTTCTTGCTGTGCGGTGCCCGAAGCAAAAGCAGTTCGCAAGTGCCGGTCGGCCGACTCCTGAGATTTTCAAATCTGAATTTCAGAACCGAAGTCCTCATTAAAGCACAGTACCCCGTTGGGGAAACTTTTTTCTTGCTCCAGACCGATGTTAGAAAAAGTTAACTGTATTTCTTGTGGGAAGCAAATAACTCAAGGATTTTCACTCTTACTGTATTCCTTGCCTAGGCCCTGATCACAACTTTGCTAGCTGTCGGTTTTGTGCTAGATTTAATCAACGCACTATCAAGCGTCTGTTTGATTTTGCATTTCATTACTTTGGCCGAAGATTTAATTATATAATGCCGGCAGAACAGCCGACAACCAGAGGTTACAAAAAACGCAAGGACAAGGATAGGCATCCGAGGTCCAAAACAGACTAAGCCTCTTCTAGGCAAGTTGCCGGTTTGCTGGTTCTCAGTGAGGTGCTTTAGCAGCCCCTGGCGCCCGCTACCGACTCCCACGTGGAGCTGACTGGGCCTCTGGAAACTCAAGATATTGGACACTCGGAAATCACTTCCTCAGATGGGTCCAGAGCCGCTGAGCAGGCATCGGCTTTTGAGGGTGTCTTCAGACCTACACAACTATGTTAAGCCATCTTCCGCTCCAAAGACCGACTAAAGCAGCTCTAAAGACAAACCAGTACAGCATTCTCCTACTCGGGCTTCCATGCCTAAAAACAGATGCTCAAAATGGCCGAAGACCTAATTACTTTGATCAGGGGCTCCCATCCCCCTCCTAATAAGAGGCCTAGGCAAGAGACTGAGTATGATTTTTCTGATCAGTTATCTATTTCCTCTGATTCCTCTTCTGAACAGGATTACTCCATGCTTCCCTATGAGGATTCTGATGCCGAAGAATCCATTCCTTCAGCCTCTCCTCCTGAGGACTATTCTTTTGGGGAAACACTGCATACTATGGGGGAGCATTTCCATTGGGAGAGCCAAGATTATTCTGAATCTAAGAAAAGGCTGAGACTTTCTGCTTCTTCCTCAGCACAGACCCCTTGCTATTCCACCTGTTCTAGACATTGTAGATATATTTTCAGAGTCAGGACTGTCCCCTCACTCTTTACCCCCTGCACCTGCTAAGCCAGACCGATACTACAGGGTCCCGGATTCTCATAAATTCCTATATAAAAACCTGCTGCTGACCCAGAAACTATATCTCAGGGTCCCAAGGGGGTTAAAGCTTCCACTGCAAAAAACCCTGTCCCCTCTGATAGGGATTCTAGGGCTCTAGACAGATGGGGGAAAAACGTTTACACTTCTGCCACCCTTGCTGTAAGGGTTTTAAATTGTCAATTTCATATGCTTAAATATCAGCAATATTTAATGTCACTAAAACAGAAAATGACAATACTGAATGTTCAGAGAACAAGGAATTGGAGGATTTATTGCATGCAACTGAACAAGTGGGAAAGCATACTTCGCAATGTGGTTATAATTCACTGTGGAGGCCTCTTGCAGGGCCACTGTTACAGGTTCTGTTATTAGAAGGCATACTTGGTCAAAGGAACAGAATCTGCCTGATCATGTTAAAGCAAAATTATTAGATGCACCATTACAGCATGATACTTTGTTTGGTACTAAAGCAGAAGAGGTGTTTAAAAAATGGAGGACAAAGCAAAATCCATGCAGACAGTCAAGGATTTCTTAGAGGTATAGCCACCCAGGTTTAGCAGGAACTGGCCGCCTAAAAATTGGTCCTTTCCAGTCTCAGACAGACCACATAGAGGCAGATACAGGTGTCCCAGAGGCCGATCTCAGCCCCAAGGCTCATACAGGCCTAAACAATGGGGTGCTCCTACCTCCAAAAGCAGAGAAGACTAATCACAACCTTACAGGAAACAGTCCCAATGACTTTCCTCTACCAGTTCCAAGCAGTTTTCTTTTGACAGCCCCTTTAGGGGGAAGGCTAGCACTTTTTTCATCAAATTGGCAAATAGTTACCCAAGACAAATGGGTCCTGAACAGTGTCCCAAGGCTACAGGTTCCATTTTCACACTCTACCAAGGTCAAAGGGCATGCCAGACCTGCCACACAATCAATGGGCAGAGGCACAAAAACAAATTACAGCCCTCATGGACATGAGGGCCATTCAACAAGTACCACAAGAGCAGGGGCAAGGATTTTACTCCAGACTTTTCCTAGTACCCAGGAAGGACAAAACCTGGAGACAAATCCTGGACCTGTCTATACTAATTACTTTTCTGGAAGTTCCAAAATTCAGAATGTTGACTCTTCAGCAGCTACTGCTCATGCTGGGCAAGAGGGCTTGGCTTGTAACTTTGATTGGGACATGCAGGTATGCCTCTTTTAGGTCCAGACAATCTTGCAGAAGATATCTCTGATTCATAGCTGACTCAATGCATTACCAATTCTCTGCACTGCCCTTTGGCTTATCTACTGCGCCCATTGTCTTTACAAAATGCCTGGCGCCACTAATTTCATTTTGCAGGCAAAAAGGAATTCAGATGCATCCCTTCTTGGATGACTGCCTAATTCAAGCAGAGAACAGACATTCTTCTAAAGCATCTGGCGTTTGTAAAAAGATTACTAATTGGCCTAGGGTACACAGTAAACGAAAATAAATCAAAACTAGTGCCTTCTCAGGAGATAATATTCCTGGGTGCAAGCTTAAATACAACTGCCCAGATGGCTTACCTCACGCCAGACAAGCAAAAACTGCAACAAAAATCCACTTATCTGCAAGAAAAATCCTGCAGGCCTTTGGTTCATGGCATCCTGCATTCTACTAATTTCATATGCCAGACTGCATATGAGGAAACTACAGTGGTATCTGAAAAGTGTTTGGACTCAGCATTGCCACAGCCTGGAGACAGTAATTGCACTCATTCCCTGCCTACAACAGGAGTTTCGATGGTGGGCAGAAGCCTGTCACCACAACAAGGGTCTGCCATTATTTACCCACAGCCAGACAGACAGACCATGGATGCATCAGATTATGCCTGGGGGGGCCCATATGGCAGGAAAATGTATTCAGGGCACATGGCCTACAAGCCAGATGCATCTTCACATCAAAGAGAGATGCTAGCTGTACAAAATGCCCTGACAGCTTTCAAGGACCTGCTTCATCCAGGACAGTTACTGATAAAGACAGCACTACGGTGATGTGGTACATAAGCAGGGAGGTACACATTCCTACCCCCTCTGCAGACCAGCAATGACCCTATGGGACACAGCATTGGCTTTTCAAGTTCACCTGCAAACACAATTCCTGCCGGGAAAAACAAATACTCTGGCAGATGAACTAAGCAGAAATCTCATGGATCCCCACGAATGCAAACTGGATCCACAAGTCTTCAACATGATAATAAGGAAATGGGGATGCCCAGACATCTGTTTGCCTCCCCTCACAATTGTCAATTGCAGAGATTTTGCACAAGGATTTACCACAAGCAAGCATGGAAAGTGGACGCCCTATCATTCAGCTGGAAAAATCTAACAGTATATGCTTTCCCCCACTGCCTCTCCTTCTCTGAGTACTCCTAAAGGTCAGACAAGAGAAGTCAAAAATGATTCTGATTGCACCAGACTGGCCATGCCAGCACTGGTACCCAATCCTAAAGAGCTTGTCTCAAGGTCCAGCATGGATATTGCCTCAAACTTCTCACTTGCTGACCCAACAAACCAATCTGATCCTACACAGCCAACTCAGGACCTTAAACCTGGCAGCATGGTGGATAATGTAGCCATTCAGAACACTCCTCTTTCAAATGCTGTTATGGATGTTATCTTGGAGGCCAGGATGCCCAGTACCAGAAAATCTTGTGCAGAAAAATGGAAGAGATTCTGTGCTTGGAACAAGGCATTGACACGTCTGTACCAAATATTCCTCAGATTTTACAATACCTAACTGATGCTGAACAAAGGCCTTTCTTTCGCATCAATTAAGATTCATGCCTCTGCCATTTCTGCACATTACAATACGGAACCACCTATTTTTTCTCTTCCTTTAATAAGGCAGTACCTCAGAGGGGCCAAAAACATTAGGCCTCCAAGGAGAGCACCAATTCCGGCCTGAGACCTCAATTATGTTTTGGAAAAACTAACACTGCCTCCTTTCGAGCCAGCATCAACAGCAGATATAAAATTCTTATCCTGGAAAACAGCTCTGCTCCTAGCCATAACCTCTGCAAGGCGAGACTCTGAGTTACAAGCACTCATGGCTGTGGAACCTTTCATCATTTTTCATCCAGACAGGGTTTCTCTGAGGACAAACCCTACATTTATGCCTAAGGTGGTGTCCAGTGTGGCCCTCAACCAAACCATTCACTTGCCTACCTTTTATCCAAATCCACAGAACAAGGGTGAGAAAATTCTGCATTATTTGGACATACACAGGCAGTTGCGCTTCTACTTGGACAGAACTAAAGCTTTCAGAAAGACTGAGCAACTTTGTGTCGTATGCTGCAGGATCACAAGGAAAGGCTATCTCAAAACAGACTATGTCTAAATGGATAGGCCATTGCATCGTTTCTGCTACTTTCAACATGGCAAATCAGTGCCTAAGGGCATTAGACCTCATTCCACCAGAGCAGCAGCCACTTCAGCAGCCTTCCTCAGGAGTACCAACCAAAGAAATCTTAGAGGCTGCAACTTGGAGTTCAGTGCACACCTTTACAAAGCACTACCACTTGCCTCTCCACTCTAAGTTCAGAGCAGGCTTCGCCACTGCAGTTCTGCAGGGCCTCATAGCCTCTCCTAATCCTCTTTAGCCCAGCCACCCATCCTCAGCTTTGGGATTCTACTCAAGAGTAATGACTGCAACAGTGAAACACGATTAACATAGTACAGTCGTGTACCTACCATAAATGTAGATGTTAGAGTGTATTCACTGTTGCAGTCCAGGTTACCCACCCACCATCCCCCTTCTCTTTGCTGGGACTTATCTGCACTTCTCTATCCTATACAACCTTTGTGGTGTATTTCCTTGTAGATGAAGGAAATGTTATTTTTGTGCATGCATTTCTTATTGCTATATTTTTCAGCCTACCTATTAGGGGCACCTGACATCTGGGGCAAGAAAAAGTGAAGAAAATGGCATCAGCTGCATCTTTTATACCCCTGGCGCACTGACATCAGGGAAGAGGCGACCGCAACAGACGCCGGACCTAGACTTTGGAATTCTATATATACCATCTGTCTTTCAATATCATTTGGTATATTTGTAAAATATTGTTTTAATTCAAGAAATACCTACCATGTATAAGTAGCAGTATGTTGCTTTAAATATGTAACAAGCAGTTTTATGGTATGATTGTTTAATTATTTTATTGTTGTAATTAATTAATTAACTGTATTTAAAGTGGTGTAAGATACATGGATTTATCTGATGAAGTCTTATCAATGAAAACTTGTTTGTGCAACTTATTGTGGCGTTAGTGCTTTTCATTGCTTTTTCGTGGAGTCAATAAATCTGTTGGATTTTAGCTACCTTATTGTGAGCTGAGTTTGTGTTGAGCGGTGGTGGCTTCTGGACTGGTTTGCTGTTTTGGGATTTTGTTGTTGTTGAAGCATTTTCTTTTTGTGCATCTACTTTGGAATTCTGGCCGACTGAGGGTAGCCTTGCCAGCAGGATTACCCAAGAGTAATGACTGCAACAGTGAATACACTCTAACATCTACATTTATGGTAGGTGCACAACTGTACTTTCAGGAAGGCACTTTCATGATGTTCAGGATTCCTCTTTCGGGGAAGAGGTTTCAATGGTAGATGTCGCCCGAGGGGCAGAGGAGGCCCACAAAACCAAGGTTCCAGGGAGCCCTTCTCTGAGAAACCTTTTCAACGTCCCTGATGCATTGCCCGACTGTCCTTCCCTGGAGGCAGTCTGTGGGTCAATTATTGCTGCACCCCTTAGCCTGGGCAAGTATCGCAAACAATCTGTGGGTGCTAGCAATTGTATCCAGGGATTTTTACATTCCCTTTTTGGAAACTCCGCCAACATTTAGTCCTTTTCCAGATGTGCCACACAATCAAGAAGAGGCATCCTGAAAGGAGGACGTAAGCTGCCTTCAAAAACGAGCTATCCAACAGGTCCCTGCAGGACAGAGAGGATCCGGAACTTCTCGCTTTTTTATTCCAGAGAAAACAGGGGACCCAAGTCCTATATTGGATCCCAGTAGAGTGAACCAGTTAATGCGGAAGTCTGTTTCAGATGGTCACTGTGCAGTCTATTGTGCCTCTATTGCACAGCAACAACTGGAGGTGTTCAGTAGACCTCCAGGACACTTACTACCATGTAAAGATGGATCGACGGTCCAGGATGTTTCTCTGCTTTTGCTTAGGAGTCTGTCATTTCCAGTTCCAAGCCCTGCCCTTTGGTCTCACCTCAGCCCCCCGGGTGTTCAAATGTACGGTGGTGGTAGCAGCTCACCTCAGACTGCAGGGAATCCTATTTTTCCCTACGATTGGCTCCTTAAGGCCCCCACAAGGCATCAACTACTGGACAATATTCACTGTTTTCTCCCTGTTCCATCGCCTGGGGATCACTGTGAACATTGCAAAATTCTCCCCATCTCCAACACAAAGATTGGAATTCATAGGCACTCTTGTTGGACACCACCTCTCAGATTGCAGCCTTACCTCCTCGAAGGGTGTTGCTTATTCGTGACCAGGTTCAGACCTTGCTGGAGCTAACATGGTCTCCAGTCTCACTCATTCTCAGGGCTGTAGGATTTATGGTTGCAGCCATTTATTTGGTTCCGATAGCACAGTCCTTCAGTGGACCCTTGCAGTTCAGTGGTCTGCGTGGCAGCGTCCTCTTTTTTTTTTTTTTTTTTTTCTTTCCCCCATTCGTCTCACCTCGGTGTCACAGGCATCTGTCGTGGTGGATTCGATCACTGGATCTTCTGGGAAGTAGACATTTAATTTCTCCAACTACTGTGGCAGCAGTCACCTCGGATGCTTCCCTCCTGGGGTGGGGGCAGGGGCATTTTCAGGGACAGACTGTCAAAGGGAGTTTGTCGCCCTCCGAGACCAAACTGCACATCAACGTTCTGGAGATGGGCAGTTCTCGTATCGTTGCAAACCTTTCAGACTGTCTTCCACATGGGATGATTGCGGTTCCATCAGACAACATGGTTGTTGTGTGGTATGTAAACAAGCAAAGAGACGCTCATTCTTATCTGCTGTGTCACGAGGCCATGAGGGTCTGGGAGTGGGCGATGGCCATGGGACGCTTTCGCATTGCAGCGCACATTCCCGGAGCATCCAACATGTTGGCAGACAAACTGAGCAGGGCTATACTGACTCTTCACGAATGGTTCCTGAATCCATTGGTGGCTCAACAGATCTTCCGTTGGTGAGGTTATCCAAGCTGCAATCTGTTTGCATCTCCTCTCAACCACAAATGCAGCAACTTCTTTGCATTGATCCCCCCAGAGGGGGAATCCCCCAGGGACGTGCTCTTCCACGATTGGCCTCCAGGTCTCTTGTATGTCTTTCCTCCGTTGCCCCTAATCCCCACTGTACTTCAGAAAGCCAGATGCTTCAACAGTCAAATGATCCTTATTGCCTCCTTTTGGCCTTTGCACGTGTGGTTCCCCTTCTGCGGTCTCATTTGAGGCATCCACCCTGGGTGCTCGATCCAATTCCGGATCTGCTATCTTCTCCTTCTCTCCTACCGCTCCCGAATCTTCAGACCCTGCATTTTGACAGCGTGGTATGTCCACTTCCAGTGATTTTTGGCTAAGTTCAGGCTAGCTTCACTTGTGAAAGAGATTATTCTTGCTTCCCAGAGGTCTTCTACCAGAAAAGTTTATTCCAGTAAATGGAAGAGGTTTGCGGTTTGGTCGAAGAATAAGAATTTAGACCCCTTCTCTGCCCCTATTCCCAAAATCCTTCTCCTCTTGACTTCTCTCTCTAAAGGAGCTAGTTTTTCCACGATTTAAGGTACAGTTGGCAGCCGTTGCAAATTTTCACCTTGGTGTTGATTCAACCTTTTCTACATGCCTCTAAGGCCTTTTTAAAAGGGATTTTCTATTAAGGCCTCCTGTTAAACATACTTATCAATGTGATTTTTCTTTGGTGCTTCAGCCTTTAACAAAACCTCCCTTTGAACCGGCGGCTTTGAGCAATATTACATTTCTCTCCTGGAAGACTGCCTTTTTAGTGGCATTTACTTTGGCCAAGAGTCTCGGAGCTGCAAGTCCTTACGGTCAAGCCACCCTATTTAATTTTCCATTAGGACAGTGTCTCTAAAACCTGATCCATCCTTTACCAGCTAATATCAATGTATTCACTTACCAGTATTTTCCCCAACTTTTCCATTAAAGGGGGATATATTCTGCACACATTGGATGTTCATCGTAAACTTCGCTTTTATTTACATCGAACGTGAGAATTTAGGCATTCAGATCAACTATTTGTGGCCTTCTCTGTTAATAGAAAAGCCAGGAGTATTTCAAAAGTCACGATTTTCCATTGGATTTCTTAATGTATTTCCTTTATTCTTCAGAGGGCATTTCCTTAGCCACACCAGTGAGGGCTCATTCAACCAGGGCAGTTTCTACTTGCATTGCCTTTGCAGATGGTCTTTAGATAACATTTGTGTGGCAGCAACGTGGTCTTCACCCCACATGTTTGATGTTCTATGTATTTCTCTGTGTATTTCACTGTTGCAGTCATCACATTTTGGTCATCAGCCTGCAGGTAGTCCTCAGCTGACCTGAATACCTGAATCTTGGATTCCTGCGTCGGATGCTCTCTCCTCTTCCATGATGTCAGGGGTATAAAACATGCAGCCGATGCCATTACATTAGTCTTTCTTGCCATGCGGTGCCCGAAGCAGAAGCAGTTAGTAAGTGCTGGTCGGCCGACTCCTGAAATTTTCATTTTCGAGTTTCAGAACCGAAGTCTTCATAAAAAGATAAGTACCCCATTGGGGATTCTTTTTCTTGCTCCAACCGATGTCAGTAAAAGTTAATTCTTACCTTTGGAAAGCAAGTACCTCAAAGATTTTCATTCGTACTGCATTCCTTGCTTAGGCCCAGACCACGACGTACCTCACTGTTTGTTTTGTGCCTTGTTCAGTCCCTGAACTATTTGTCGGGCTAATTTTGCAGCAAATTATTTTGGTACTCTGTATCAGTACTCCGAAATGGCTTCGTTAAGCCATCCGACTACATATCTTCCGAAAAAACAGAGACAGGCCGCATAGGTCCAAAACTGCTGCCGACGCTTCCGTTAAGCTAGTTGCCAGTCCGCCGGTGCTCAGGTGCTTTTGCAGCCCCTGATACCTGCCACTTGAGGTTCGCAGGCCTCTACTGAGACCCATTCTGAGTCCGGTATGCCGCGAAATGCTGCTTTGACTATGGAACCTGCGGATGTCTCTACCTTGGATGGGTCCAGAGCTGCTGTGCAGGCACAAACCTCTGAGGGTATATTCAGGCCTACAGATTTGCATGTTAAACCGAAGCCGGCTTCTTCATCTCTGCCTAAAACACGCTCTGCGCCTAGAAAACCAACGTCCAAACCGCATACTCTGGCCCATATGCCTAAACATGCTTAGAATGGCTGAAGACTGTATTACTATAATTAGGGGAAGCCACCCCCCCCCCCTCGAAGAGACCTATAACTGATTTCCTTCTGATCAGGAATCTGATTCTTTTGTTCCTTCTGATTACCAGGATTTACCCTTGTCTACCTATGAGGATTCTGATGCAGAGGACTCCATTCCCTCTGCTTCTCCTCCAGATTTTTCTTTTGGTAAAACCTTGCACACCCTAAAGGAGCATTTCTGCTGGGAAAGCCAGGATTACTCTGATTCCAAAAAGAGGCTTAGGGAATTCTTACTCCTTCCTCAACACAGGCTTTTAGCTATCCCTCCTGTTCTGGACATTGTAGATTATACTTAATTTGGAATCTCGCCTTTCCCCAGACACTTTACCTCCAGCTCCCAGAAAACCTGACCGGTATTACAGTGCCAGACTCTCACAGGTTCCTCTTCAAGAATCCTACTGTGGATCCAGAGACCATTTCCCAAGGACCAAAATGCATTAAGGCTACTGCTGCCAAAAACCCTACCCCTTCTGATAAAGATTCTAGAGCCTTGGACAGATGGGGTAAGAAAGGTATACGCTTCTGCCACTTTGGCCATTAGGGCTTTAAATTGCCAGATGTTCATAGTGTTACACTGCTGCAGTCATTACACTTGGGTCATCGTGTTACACTGCTGCAGTCATTACACTTGGGTTATCCTGCCATCAGGCGGTCCCGCAGTTGGCCTGAGTTCCAAAGTCTTGGTCCGGCGTCTGTTGCTTCGCTTCTTCCCTGACGTCAGTGCGCCAGGGGTATACAAGATGCATCAGATGCCATTTTCTTCAGTCTTTCTTGCCGCGCGGTGCCCGAAGCGGAAGCAGTTCGCAAGTGCCGGTTGGCTGACTCCTGAGATTTACGAAGTCGAATTTCAGATCCGAAGTCTTCAATAAAGCTAAGTACCCCATTGGGGAAACTTTTTTTTTTTCTTGCCTCAGACCGATGTCAGAAAAAGTTAATAATTGTATTTCTTGTGGGAAGCAAATACCTCATAAGGACTTCCACTCTTACTGTATTCCATGCCTAGGCCCTGATCACGATGTCACTAGTTGTCGGTTTTCTGCTAGATTTAACAAACGCACTAGAAAAAGACGTTTTGATTTTGCTTTGCACTACTTTGGCCGAAGGTTCAATTATACGATGCCGTCAGATCAGCTGACTTTCCTCAATACCGAAAAAACGCAGAGACAAGGATAAAGACAGGCATCAGAGGTCCAAAACCGACGACGAAACCTCTTCTAGGCCAGTCACTGGTTCTCAGTGAGGGGCTTCGCAGCTCCTGACACCCGCTACCTCAGAGCCACAGGCTGCTTCCGACTCCCACATGGAGACACCTAGGCCTCTGGAAACTCAGGGTATTGGGCCTACGGAAACTAATCCCTCGGATGGGTCTGGAGCCGCTGAGCAGGCATCGGCTTCTGAGGGTATTTTCAGACCTTCACAACTTACCATTAAAACAGCCAAGACAAAGGTACCATTAAAGACAAAGAAACAAGTACAGCATTCTCCTGGACAGTCCTCCATGCCTAAGAAACAGATTCTTAAAATGGCTGAAGGCCTCATCAGGGGTACCCATCCCCTCCTGAGAAAAGGCTTAGGCAGGATACAGACCAACTCCTCTGATCAGGTTTCCATTTCCTCTGATTCCTCTTCAGACCAGGGATACTCTCTATCCCCCCTATGAGGACTCTGATGCTGAAGAATGCATCCCTTCAGCCTCTCCTCCTGAGGATTATTCTTTTGGGGAAACTTTACATACCATGAGGGAGCATTTCCATTGGGAAAGCCAGGATTACTCAGAATCCAAGAAAAGGCTCAGGGATTTCCTCTTATTGCCTCAACACAGGCCCCTGGCTATTCCGCCAGTGCTAGATATTGTGGATGATGTGTTCTCTGAATCCTGCTTATCTCCTGATTCTTTGCCCCCTGCTCCAGCCAAGCCAGATAGGTATTAGAGTCCCTGACTCTCAAGTTTCTTTGCAAAAACCCTTCTGCTGATCCAGAAACTATTTCCCAGGATCCAAAAGGGGTTAAGGCTTCCATTGCAAAAAATCCAGTACCCTTGGACAGAGATTCCAGAGCTTTGGATAGATGGGGGAAGAAAATATACACTTCTGCAACTTTAGCAGTAAGAGCTTTAAATTGCCAGTTTCACATGCTACCAACAATATTTAATGGCTCGGTTAAAACAGAAAATGCTTGCAAGCTCAGAAGCTCCTGATTGTAAAGAAATGCAGGATTTATTGCATGCAGTTGAACAGGTGGGAAAACATACTCTGCAATGTGGTTTTGATTCTTTAGAGGCCTCTTGTAGAGCCGCTGTTACAGGTTCTGTGATTCGAAGACATGCTTGGTTAAAAGAACAAAGTTTACCTCATCATGTTAAGGCAAAATTTATTGGATGCTCCTTTGCAGCATGATGCTTTGTTTGGTGTTAAGGCAGAAGAGGTGTTAAAGAAAATGGAGGATAAAGCTAAATCTATGTAAACAGTCAAGGATTTCTTACACGTACAGTCACCTCGGTTTAGCAGAAATTGGCCAATAAAGAATTGGTCCTTTCCAGTGTCAGACAGGCCACAGAGAGGCAGATACAGACACCCAATAGGCAGATATCAACCCCAAGGCTCAAACAGACAACGACAGTGGGGCACCTCAACCCCAAAAGGTGGTGAGGACAAGTCTCAACCTTACAGGAAACTGTCACAATGACTTTCCCCTTCGTACGCCAAGCACATCCCTTTTGGAAGCCCCCTTAGGGGGAAAACTAGCACTTTTTTCTCAAAACTGGAAAACAATCACCCAGGACAAATGGGTCCTGAATATTATGTCTCAAGGTTACAAATTCCACTTTCATACTTTACCAAGGCTAAAAGGAATGCCAGACCTGCCACAAAATCAATGGGCAGAGGCGCAAAAACAAATTTCAGCCCTCATGGACATGAGCTATTCAAAAAGTACCACAACAGGAACAAGGACAAGGATTTTATTCAAGACTCTTCCTGGTCCCCAGAAAGGACAAGGCCTGGAGGCCCATACTAGACCTTTCAATTCTGAATACTTAATGGATATTCCGAAATTCAAAATGTTAACATTACAGCAGCTTCTACCCATGCTGGGCAGGAAGGCTTGGTTTGTTACTCTGGACCTCAGAGGCATACCTGCATGTCCCTATCAGACAAAATTGCAGAAGATACCTCTGATTCAAAGCTGGTATAATGCACTACCAATTCTCTGCACTACCCTTTGGCTTATCTACTGCGCCCAGGGTCTTCACAAAGTGCCTGGCACCAGTAATTGCATTTTGCAGACAAAAAGGAATTCAAATATATCCATACCTGGACTGCCTCATTCAAGCAGAGACGGACAAAGGACATTCTTCTACAGCATCTGGTGTTTGTAAAAAGGTTGCTAATTTCTCTAGGGTACACAGTAAACGAAAAGAAGTCAAAACTAATGCCCTCGCAGCAGATTATATTCCTGGGTGCCAGCTTAAATACAACGCTCCAGATGGCTTACCTCACGCCAGACAAGTTCAACTAACTCATTTTCAATTGCTGGCAAGAAAGTCCCATCTCCCTACAAGAAAAATTCTGCAGGCCCTGGGATTCATGGCATCCTGCATACTAATACCATATGCCAGACTGCATATGAGGAAATTACAATGGTACCTGAAAAGTGTTTGGACTCGACACTCACAGTTTAGAAACAGTAATAAGAGTGTTTCCCTGCCTACAACAGAAGTTTTGATGGTGGGCACAGGCATGTCACCTAAACAAGTGTCAGCCTTTTACCCAACCCACACTCAGGCAAACTCTAACAAATGCTTCGGATTACGCCTGGGGAGCACACATGGCAGGAAAATGCATTCAGGGCAAGTGGACCACAGACCAGATGCATCTTCACATCAATCAAAAAGAGATGTTGGCTGTTCAAAACAGCTTTCAAGGCCCTTCTACATCCAGGACAATTACTACTAAAGACAGACAACACCACAGTAAATGTGGTACATAAACAAGCAAGGGGGAACTCATTCTTATCCCCTATGCAGGCAAGCCATGACCTTGTGGAACACAGCTCTAGCGTATCAAGTCCACCTGCAAGCACAATTCCTGCCAGGAAAGAAAAATACTCTGGCAGACGATCTAAGCAGAAATATCATAGACCCTCACGAATGGAAATTGAATCCACATCTTCAGCATGGTAACACAAAAGTAGGGATGCCCAGACAGATCTTTTTGCCTCCCCACTGAATTGCCAACTACAAAAATTCTGCACAAGGACTTATCACATACAAGCATGGAAAGTGGATGCTCTTTTTTTCAGCTGGAAAAACCTAAAAGTTTATGCCTTCCTGCCACTGCCTCTCCTTTCAAAGGTACTCCTAAAAGCCAGACGAGAAAAACCGCTGATGATCCTGATTGCTCCAGACTGGCGGACGCCAGCAGTGGTACCCTATTTTAAGGAACTTGGCTCAAGGCCCACCATGGATTTTGCCTCAAATTCCACACCTGACTCAACAAAACAATCAGATCCTGCACGGTCAGCTCAAAACCCTAAACCTGGCTGCATGGCAGATACATTAGATAAACAGGCAACACCTCTCTCTAAAGCTGTTATGGATGTCATTTTGGAGGCCAGGAGGCCTGGCACCAGGAAAACTTACTCAGAAAAATGGAAGAGATTCTGTGCCTGGAACCAGGCTCAAAGCCTTGACCCTCTTGTTCCAAACATTCCTCAGATTTTACAATACTTAACTGAGATGCTGGACAGAGGCCTATCCTTATCAATTAAGATCCACACCTCTGCCATTTCAGCACATTACAACATGGATCCTCCTTTATTCTCTCATCCCTTGCTAAAGCAGTACCTCAGAGGGGCTAAAAACATAAGACCGCCCTGGAGAGCACCAACATCAACTTGGGACCTCAATTTCGTTTCAGAAAAACTGACTCTACCACCTTTTGAGCCAGCCAATACAGCCAATCTAAAATTTTTATCATGGAAAACAGCTTTGCTCCTGGCAGTAACTTCAGCACGAAGAGTCTCAGAGCTACAGGCATTAATGGCAGTGGAACCTTTTATAATTTTTCATCAGGACAGGGCATCTTTAAGGACAAACTCTACCTTTATGCCAGAGGTGGTATCTAGTGTGGCTCTTGACCAAACCATCCATTTGCCAACTTTTTATCCAAACCCCCAGAATAAAGGGGAGAAACTTCTGCATTCTTTCTACATACACAGGCAGCTACGCTTCTACTTGGACAAAACAAAAGCTTTCAGGAAAACTGAGCAACTGTTTGTAGCATATGCTGCAGGATCACAGGGCAAGGCTATCTCAAAGCAGACTATATCCAAATGGATAGGACACTGTATTCGGTACTGCTACACACAGCATGGAAAATCAGTCCCAAATAAATTAGGCCACATTCTACCAGGGCAACAGCCACTTCAACCGCCTTTCTCAGAGGAGTACCTACCAAGGAAATTTTGGAGGCTGCAACTTAGTTCAGTGCACACCTTTACCAAGCATTACCATCTGCCTCTTTACTCTAAATCCAGAGCAGGATTTGCCACTGTAGTTCTGCAGGGCCTCTCAGCCAATCCTAACCCTTTATAGACCAGCCACCCAACCTCAGCTTTGGTATTCTACCCAAGTGGAATGACTGCAGCAGTGTAACACGATGAACATAGTACAGTTTTGTACCTACCATAAATGTAGATGTTCGAATGTTCACACTGCTGCAGTCCAGGTTACCCTCCCTCCATCCCCTCTGAACTAGCTGGACTTATCTATACCTTTCTATCCTATACTACCTTTGGGGTGTATTTGCTGGTAACTAAAGGTATTGTTTTTATTGTATATTTTTGATTAGCAATATGTATTGCCTACCTACTTGGGGGCACCTGACATCTGGGGCAAGAAAAACTGAAGAAAATGGCGTTGGATGCATCTTGTATACACCTGGCGCACTGGCGTCAGGGAAGAAGCGACAGCAACTGGCGCCAGACCAAGACTTTAGAACTTAGGCAGATTGCGGGACCGCCTGATGGCAGAATAACCCAAGTGTAATGACTGCAGCAGTGTGAACACTCTAATATCTACATTTATGGTAGGTACAAAACTGTACTTTTCATATGTTCCAGTAACAGCAGCATATTATGGAACTAAAACAGAAAATTATGTTGATTCCTGACTGTGCTGAAGACAGAATTATTGGATTTAATGCATTCTGCTGAACAAGTTGGTAAACATACTTTGCATTGTGGGTTTGACTCTCTAGAAGCATCTTGCAGGGCTGCTGTCACTGGGTCTATACTTAGAAGGCATGCTTGGCTTAAGGAGCAAAACTTGCCAGATCATGTTAAAGCTAAATTGCTGGATGCTCCCTTAAACCAAGACCACCTGTTTGGCAGCAAAGCAGCAGAAGTTATCAAAAGGATGGAGGAAAAAGCTAAATCTATGCAAACTGTTAGATTTCCTACAAGTACAGCCTCCCAGATTTAGTAGACATTGGCCTTCTAAGAACTGGTCTTTTCCAGTCACTTCAGGCCTTCAGTCCAAACCTAGGAACAGCATACCACTTAGGTTTCATTCTCAGACTGCGCACAAATCTAAGCAGTGTGGGGCTCCCACTTCCAAAGAAGGGAGCAGAAAACCACTCCCTTATGGAAAAATGACACAATGACTTAACCTTAACCCTCCCAAGTCCTGCTCAACGGCCTGCTCCGTTAAGAGGAAAGCACGCCTTGCATGTAAAAAAAATAACTGGGCACGCATTACCCAGGACAAATGGGTTTTGAATATAGTTCCCCAAGGATAAAGATTCCACTTCCACTCTATACCAACACCAAACGGTTGGCCAGATCTACCCCCTAATCCGTGGGCGGAGGCCCAACAGCAGGTTCTTTCTCTAAGTATCAGGACTATTCAGCCTGTCCCAGCAGAACAAAGAGGACAAGGTTTTTATTCAAGACTTTTCCTGGTACCCAGAAAAGACAGCTCATGGTGTCCTATCCTGGACCTCTCTATTCTGAACACCTTTCTGGTAATCCCAAAATTCAAAATGCGAACACTTCCAACAGCTACTTCATATGGTAGGCAAAGATGCCTGGCTGTGGCAGCCTTAGACTTAAAGGAAGCTTAACTGCACATCCCAATAAGGGAATCTTGCAGGAAATATTTACGCTTCAGGGCAGGCTCCATGCAGTTCTCTGCACTTCCCTTTGGCTTATCTACTGCACCCATGGTTTTCAGTGTCTAGCTCCAGCCATTGCATTTTGCAGGCAGAGAAATATTCAGATATACCCATACTCGGACGATTGTCTGGTTCAGGCAGAAAGCCAGGACTTGCTATTACAACATCTGGCATTTATAAAGAAACTTCTAACCTCTCTGGGGTATACCATAAATGAAAATAAATCTCCTCTAGTACCCTGCCAACAGATTGGAGTCTTGGGAGCAAGCTTGAACACAACTTCCCAGATGGCTTTCCTCACTCCAGCGAAAAGTATATCTGACAACCTACTTCAAACTATTTGCCATAAAGACCCAGCTATCTGCAAGGAAATTTCTGCAAGCCCTGGGGTTCATGGCCTCTTGCATACTGCTAATTCCATATGCAAGACTGCATATGAGGAAACTACAATGGTATCTAAAAAGCCTATGGTGTCAACATTCTCAGGACCTGGAATCAATGATTCCTATCATTCCTTGTATAATCCTTTTGTGGGCAGAGGCCTGCTACCACAAGGGGCGCCCTTTCACTCTACCCCCTGCTGCCCAAACCCGAACAGACGCATCAGACTATGCATGGGGGGCTCACTTGGCAGGGCAGTGCATTCAGGGCAAATGGAACCAAAGACAGATGTACCTGCATGTCAACCAAAAAGAAATGTTAGCTGTACAGAATTCCTTGACAGCCTTCAAAGACCGCATTCTTCCAGGACAGCTATTGGCAGACAGACAACACCACAATTATGTGGTACATAAGCAGGGGGGAACCCACTCGTAGCCTCTCTGCAGACTAGCTGTGGCTCTGTGGAACACAGCCTTGAGCTTCCAAGTGCACCTACAAGCTCAATTCCTGCCAGGCAAGCTAAATTCACTGGCAGACTTGAGCAGAAATCTCATGGACCCACAAATGGAAACTGGAACCAAAAATATTCAACCTTTTGAGGAGCAAATGGGGGACTCCAGAGAGAGACCTGTTTGCCTTCTCTCAGAACTACCAATTGAACAAATTCTGCACAAGGACTCCCTACACTCAAGCTTGGAAAGTGGATGCCCTGTCCTTTGCCTGGGAGAGCCTCTGTTTATGCCTTCCCCCTCTGCCTCTCCTCTCGAAGGTTCTGCTAAAGATCAAACAGGACAAGCTAAGGACAATACTAATTGCACCAGACTGGCCACGTCAGCACTGGTACCCCCCTCTTGCGTAGTATGACACTGCTGGAGCCATGGCACCTGCCTCAGACCCCTTCCGTGCTGTCCCAGCAGGAGGGCCAGATTCTGCACCCTCAGCTTCAAACCATGAACTTTGCAGATTGGCTAATTCCTTGAGCTCCCTAATAGCATCCCTCAGTAAGCAGGTGCTAGATGTTATTCTGGAGGCCAGGAGGCATAGTACTAGAAAATCCTATGCTGAAACGTGGAAAAGATACTGGTCCTGGAGCCAGGCTCAGGGGATGGGCACAACAGTGGCCAGCTTACCTCATATTCTTCAGTACTTAACAGAAATGCTCCACAAGGGCGTATCCTTCTCGTCAATTAAAATTCAAGCCTCTGCCATTTCAACTCATTGTAATAATGAGCCACCCCTCTTCTCTCACCCTCTTGCTAAAACAAGTTTAGAGGGGCCAAAAATGTAAGACCCCCCCCCAGGAGAGCTCCTACTCCAGCCTGGGACCTTAACTTTGTATTGGAAAAGCTCACTGTCCCTCCTTTTGAGCCAGCTGCAACTGCAGAGTTGAAATTCCTTTCTTGGAACTCCCTCCAGCCCTCTGACTTCTCTTGGCTCTACCTTTCCTTCTTGTTTGGTATATTTAAGCTTTCTGGTGTATTTGCTTTTTGTTGGAGGTGTACCATAGCTTATAATTGCTCCCCATTGTGGGGGCACCTGACATCTTGGGCAAGAAAAACTGATGTATTGGCGTCTGCTGTATGTTTTATACCCCTGACGACCTGACGTCTTGGAAGAGGAGACTGCATCCGACGCAGGAATCCAAGACTCTAGTATTCAGGCTGGCTGTGGGCTACCTGCAGGCAGATGACCCAAATGAGATGACTGCAACAGTGAATACACTGTCTAACATCTACATTTATGGTAAGTGTACACAACTGTACTTTAGTTTTACATAGTGACTGTTTTGCTTCCATATAATCTGCAATTAATCTTCTGTGCATTGGTTTAGATTTCAGTTTAGCAGAATTTTCTAGCAACAAACTAACCATTTGTAACCCTATGATCATTGCACATCAATGGTAGTAAAACTTGACTTGATGTTACAGTAATTTCTTTGGGAACACACACTGTCTAGTATATTCTGTCCCCTGGTATTTTTTTTAATAATCTGAAGTAATTGTTTTTCCTGAATATACTCTGTGTAATTTCCTTACTAATGTTGAAACAATATTATTCCTGTCTGTTTCTGGTAAATTTAAGTCCCCAGCTATAATGTTCTTTCCTCCTGTGTTTCATGTGAGAAATGTATAAATTCTTCAAGGTCATCTGCATTTGACTTTAGTGGTCTATACACTCCAATTGTTATGTTCCAGGGTTGTCGTGTTAGTCTATAGTATTGGCTTTATCACTGAACATGTAGTAATCGCAAGTCTCATAGCTATCTTTAATCCCTATCATACACCTCCACCTGATTTTTTTTTTTTTTTTTTTTGTTAGAATGTCTGTTAGAGTAAAAACATGTATAGCCTGACAGAACTGGTTTCCAGTCATTGTTCCTTAACTGTTTCACAGGTAATAACATCAGTCTTGTGGGAATGTAGCAAATTTTCCAATTAAAAAAAAAAAAAAAAAAAAAATCAGAGATGTCAAATGGTTTTCTGTGAACACTTACATTTTTGACCTAGCAAAAATCCTGCCTAGTGTTTGTCAAGTATTGCAAAATATCTGCTGCAAAAATTCTCTTCCCTGATCTTGACAAATGCACACCATCCTGTATGAACACGTGTGCCCAAAACGAGGCTTGGATGCTCCTACATATTTCCATTTGTTTTTAAAACAGGACATTTTTCCATGTAGGTATCTATCCAAAAATATTTTCCTTCACAGTGATCCAACTGTCCTTTCTTTAGGTGATTTGTGAAAAATACGTCCTAACACCAGTACAAGCTATACTGTCTAATACTGTCTGAGGACTTGTCAGTTCCCTACTAACATTCAGAGAATCCTTGCTGGTACTATCCATATCCATATAACAAAAGCTTCCATTTTCTCAGTTTTTATATGATCTTTTGATTAGTCTCTTCCTACATATCCTTAGCTGCCACACCAGAATAATTTTTAATCCATACTCCTAAATGCTTCATTTTATCATGTCCCCATAAATATTGATATTGTTAAACCAGCTCATATGTGGGTACGAAATTTGCCACTGTTGCCTTTGTTTTAGCTTAGTTAATTTTGTATCCTGAAAAGAAACAGTCTCAAAATGTTCCACAGCACTGTCTCTCTTTGGTTTTGTCTGGTATAAAATATCTGCAAACAATGTATAAAACTTTAGAAGATTGAGGAATTTATATAACATGTTTGAGTTTTTAGAGAGCTGGCTGATTAACAGGGAACAATTGCAGGCTTTAAGACTCGTCCTGTAAAGCAGACAAGACTGGAGGAATGGGTGTAGGTTCTGGAATATCTTTCTGTAACCACTCTTATTTTTTGATTGACCGAGAAACCTCAATGTCCTCATTGAGAGCACTGGGGCATTATAGCAATAGTCTGATTCTCCCTGTGGGGATTTTTTCTGAAATTGAGCTGAGTGAATTGGAAATCTGAGTAACAGTTATTCATCCCTGCATATTCTGTTCGGATTCAGAATCTTTCATTGCGTTAGTAAAAGAGGAGTCCTCCTCTTAACAGAAACTACTTTGTAAGAAGGATCAATAGCATGAGTTATACCTCATGCCAGATCCAGTAAACTACTCATCTCCAAAGAAATTGGAGGAGTAGATATATGCTTGGTTTTCTATTTTTACAGGGGGAAAAAAAGGGCCAGCTATGTTACTAATGGTTGCTGCTTCCCCAGGGTTGGGCACTGCATTCTGACGGCAGACCTTTCCTGTTTCCTCTACCAGGACTGATGAGTGGTTCTTCCTTGACCACTGCTGGGACCCCAACATCTTCAGAGGAGCGTACTCCTTTAGCAGCAGTAAAGCTCTGAAGGGCTTTGCACCCAAACTTTTCTTTTAATTTTCAGAGTTTGAGCTGCTTGACAGTTTGGGCATGTAGGTGGTGCCCTAAAGCTTTCAAAGCTGGCTGATTTGTTGTATGCTAAGGCTACTGCAGCAGTGATAAGTATCAAGAACATTTGCAAAGGACTGGAGATGCTGACTGTATGGGGCAGGGGGGGGTTGACACTAATGGTTTGGAACTTAATTTCTTATAGTCTGCAGACTGCATCTGTATTGAGCTGTTTAATTCCATTAAAGACAACAGCTGATAAATTGGCCCACTTGATTGTGCTTGTGAATCAATGTTAACTTGTTGCATTACAGATTTGCTGGCTTTTGTTCTGTCATGGTCACATCTGTTGCAACTGAATGAAATGCTGATAATTTTCTTTTAGTGGGCTCTAAAGTTTGTTAGGTCAGGTTTGTGTGCAACACTGATGGTTTCTAATGGCATCCTGACATATTTTGGGGTGCGGGAGGGGGACCTGGACTGGACTGCCTTCCTTAACCAAGTGACTTCCCAATTAATAATAGTAGTGACAGGCAGCATTAGAAACAGCAAGGTATATATGTAAAACAATTGCACCAAGATTGTTAATCCAGAATAACATGCAGCAGAAATCCTTATTTTTGTCACTTATTTTCATATTTACCTTCCTATTTTTAAAACTGGTCTGGGACAGCTAGGTTTTAATGGACATGGTATGAGACCCAGGTGTGGGAGGCAGAACATTGTGTTGCCTGTCCTCTTATAGTACACTGTACTGGATGTTTTGCTATTTGTTTGCTGGTAATTGAGGATGTGCAATATTCTAATGTTCAGCAATATTTCCAAAAGCAAGTGACTTGAACATCATTGAGTGGCATCAGGTGAAACAGATGAAATTGAAAAATGTCATGTTTGTACTACAAGTTGTGCATCTTTAGAGATGTTAAGTATTTACATTGCTAATAAAAGCATATTTATAACATTACTGTAAACCTTTCAAACAAGTAATCTGAAGAATAGCTTGCTGTCATGTCGGGCTAGTAAATGTTCTAGTAATAAAAGTTTAGGAAGTACAGTTGTCAAGAAAAGACAGTTTGTGAACTGTTTAAAGATTAAGGTCATTCTGGGTTTGTGAACATTAAAATGTTTATATTGGTCTTGTGTTTTAACCTGGATTTTCAGAAAATGATGATGAATTTAAGGATGGTTTGTAGTCTGTTAGAGGTGTGACATTTCAGAACTCAGAGGCAGTAAGCAAGAGACTAGCAGATTAGGCTGCCTTGGCATGACCTGTGAAAAACTTTACTTGTTTAGTGCAAGTTAACTTCTCTGTGTGCGGTTGTATATTTTATCTGTTTGTATTTATTTATTTAGCATTTGTTTACTGGGAAAGTCCGACTGGGACACAGGTCCTTGTTCAGCGGAGGCCGGAGGAGAAAATCTCCATGAGTAACAGTAAATTTTAATACGCACATTACAATAATCAATAAAGGATAAAGTAAACAAAATGTAATATACATAAGTAAATACAAATTTGTTCTATCTTGACAACAAAACCTAGGCTTTGAACATAGTTAGTACTATTTGTATAGCATGACTTGTGTCAAGATATAAGGTTGAGAGGTCAGTAGGGATAAAGGATTAAAAACCAGGGAAGCTGGATATGGTTGGGGGTATACTGTGATGTACGAGAACATTCATGAGGAGTTAGTACAGGAACATAGCCACTTATTTTTCAGATGAGCTTTAAGTAGTTAGTGGATGAGATTGACAGAATGGATTTAGGGAGTTCCATATACAAGATATGTAGATGGAAAATAAAGATTCTCCTGCAGTGTTGTTGGCCTTGGAGACTGAGTAAGTTCTTATTGTTAGAGAAGAGTGATCTGCTAGAACTGTAAGGCAGGGTGAGATTTTGTTGTGCATGGGGTTCTGGTTGGTTGTGTTACAATTTTGTGAGTTTGAAAGAGTTGGTTATGAAGAATAATGTTGGGAAGCTCAAGCCAATCTAGTATCCTTAAAACTGTACAATGTGTTCTATATGGGTAGTCGGATACAAATTTAGCAATTTTATTATAACATGTTTCTAGTTTAGATAAGTCAGTTTTCCTTGGATTAGTTAAAAGTGGAGAGCAGATGGGTTTGTGCTAATATAATTTTGGCCATTGTGGTCAGGAAACCTTTGTGTCTATATAGACTTCCAAGTTTCTTATGGACTTTTTTATTGTTAGGGAAACATGCAAGTCAAATTTTAGGTTGTCTATTTAAACTCCAAGAAGTTTTGTATGGGTTGGGGAAATTACTGTATTGTCTTTGGCTGTTATGTTAAATGGTGGGCATGAGATGTCTTGTTAGGTTGGAAGAGTAAGAATTTAGTTTTGTTTGGGTTCAGGATTAGATGGGCATTGGCTAACCATGTTTCAACAGAAGTGAAAGATTCATGTGTTTGAGAATGAAGAGCTGATAGAGAAGTGGCAGCACAGATGAGTGTTAAGTCCTCTCCATACTGTGTTATAGAACCATGTGGAGTAGCTGTGTAGATTAGTAAAGAGGGAGAAAAGGAGATGGCCCAAGGTAGATCCTTGGGGGACACCAATGGATAAAGGAAGGAGTAGATAGGTTGCCCTGCCATAGAACAGATTGTTGACAGCCAGATTAGTTATGAAACCATGCTGTGGCAGATGTTAAAGATGGTTGTTAGTATATCTATTAGCTTGGAATAGGAGACCATATCAAAAGCTTTTGGTAGGTCTAGAAAGATGGCAGAAACAAAGTTGTTGTTCCTGTGATGGTTTACAGTATTAGTGAAGGATAAGAGAGCTGTAGTGGTACTATGTGATCGGCAAAACCCTTGCTGAATGAGAGAAGGTTATTTGTTAGAACTTCATGACCTGGAGATAAATACACCTTTTGAGTAGCTTAGTAAGAGGTGCAAGAATAGCAATTGGCCGATAGTTTCAGTTCTGTGAAAGGTGCCACTTTATGAAGTGGGATTACATGGGAAATTTTCCAAAGTTGAGGGACCTTGTTTTACAGAACAGATCTATTTATAAAGATTGATACTGGGAAGGCTATAGATTCAGCTTCAGTTTTGAGGTATTCACTGAGTAAGTTATCTATGGGGAGTGTAGTAGGTTTTAGTTTTTGGAGTGTTTTTATAGTGACTGTAGGAACTGGGGAGAAAGAACATGGCATTGCTGGTTGTAGACTTGGCTGGTTTTGGTATCAGGAGTTAGGGATTTGCTGCTTGTAAAGGGCGGTTACAGATTCAGTAAAATGTTGGTTAAAAATGGTAGCTGTGCTGTCGAAATTGTTTGTTTGGGGTTGGTGTAGTAGATTGGGTGAAGGATTGAGTTTGTAGCCGGCTAGAGGTTTTGTATGCTTCAGTTTTTATTTAATGGTTATTTAGCTGGAATGAAGTACTTTTTATAATGCAGGAGGGTAAGGAGTGGAGCAGAGCATGAACCAATTTTAAGCTAGCTCTCTCTAGATTAGACTCCTCGTGAATTCAATTTCCTAAAGTAGTAATTTGAGATTTAAATGAACTTCTTTGGAAGCTGCATTCATGATGCTAGTTTGTGTATATACGTGCATGTGCAGTTTGGTGGTCTGATTCCTTCTGATATTTTTAAGAGAATTGTGGAAATGTTGGTTTGGCTATCTGTAATGTATTTGTTTTTCAGGTTCTTGAGCTGATTGATGCTCATTTGGTTATTTTTCTGGAAAGACTATAGCCCTCTTCAGCTTTGGTCAATGTGAATTCAGTTTTAAGAGTAGCTCATCTAATTTTTTTTTTTTGTGGTGTGCAAGTATATAGTGCATCAATGACTTCTGCAGTTTGTGTGATCCTGAAGAGAGATCGGATGTCGTATTCATATGATGCTGTATCCATAACACAAGGGAGTCTGCCTGTGGCTGACTTGCGTACATCCAGCCATTATACAAAAGATGCTACTGCAAGGGTGCGTGTGACATCCTCTTTATCTGCGGACATCTGCCATAAACCAATGTCTGGTGCAAAATGAATGTCAGCATGCGCCTACCTCAGAACTTTTCTGCCTCCTGTGACTACCAGCACCAGTCATCGCTCCTTCGGAAAAGTGAGCTCATCTTGTCCGACTTAAGATAAGTACCCCATAGGGGGTTTTGATTATCCTTTTGCTACTGCTTTGGGGTTTCATGTCCGGTACAAAGAGCAACTGTAGGTGTGGAAGGCATCCTCCACATAAGGATTCGCATGGGTGCTGCCTGTTGTGTTTAGGCAGAGAACACAACCCCTGCATATGTTACCCTGGAGTCAGAGTTCCACAAAAAGAAGCAGAAAATCAAGCATCTTGCTGCTCCTCCGATGTCCGCACCCTCCAACCAACTACCTGACTGGCAGACCTTTACGCAAGGCCTTCTAATCTAAACTCATTCCTTGCCTTATGCCAGGCCCCTGCTCCAGTCCAGGCCCCTACTGCATAAGGGTAAACTTGTTTACGACGTCTCAACTGAAGAGGATTCCTCAGGGGATGAATCTGTCACTTACACTTAACAAATTGCTTCCCTCTTGGGGTATGCTTCCCCAGAGGAGTCGTCCAGTGGCACAGAGTCCCCAGGGGAAGACATTATTTTTGGGGAAACTATTACTCAGATGAAGACTGAGACCCAAAAGAGGTATTAAGACCTTTTACAAATTGAGTCTTCTAACGTGTCTGCTGTTCCTCCAGTGCACCCTGCTTTCTTGGATGCTTTCCTGGCTGCTTCAAAAATCCAGATCCCCCCCCCCCACTCGCACCCAAATGCTCAGGTTTTACAGCATCCCTGAGAATGCAAAAGTCCTGTAAAAGCTCCTTCTGCAGACCCCTGCCATCATTGCTGTGGATGCAGACAGAACCTCCAAGTTACTTCCCTCCAACAAGGAGAGCAGATTAATGGAGCACCTAGGGAAAAAAGTCTACACATCTGCTACCTTAGGAGTGAGAGCCATTAACTACCAGACTCACATGGCCAATTACTCCCTGGCTCTGCCTTCTGATGTGACTACGCAATTGGGTGACATTCCCGACTCCCCCGGCCAAGGTTAACATTTCTTTTCTCCTGAATTCCTGCACTCCAGTAACTAAGTACTCTATCAAGTGCAGTTATGATGGGATAGAGGCCTCATCTAAGGCTGCCGCCTCAGGATCTGTCATCAGGAGATATTCCTAGCTTAGGTTGCAGCCTCTCCCTGATGACATAAGTTTAAACTCCTAGATACTCCTTTGGACAACAAAGTTTTATTTGGTTCAGCAGCTGCTGAACTTTTCAAGGCCTTTCAAGAGAAGGGTAACGAACTACTGGATTGGAGACTCATTTTTGTCTGCCCGGTTCCACGCTTTCAAAGGAACTACCCTGCCAAGGCCTCCTTTGTGAGAGCCTGCCAAACAGATGGCAACCAAAGGCAAAAAAATTTTTCTGGAAACAGTCCTCCAGGCCTGATCCCTCTATGCCTGCTCCCAAACGGCCCTTTCAGGCTACGCCTGGTAGCCTATGACTTCCTGGCACTGTATCCAGACACCCCTCTTTCCATGCATTTCTCTCTATTCCGCCTTACCTGCTTGGAATCTGGTTACCCAGGACTTTTGGGCCCCCCTCTATAATAAAACAAGGATAGTTCATGACATGGGAAACCAAACCTACTCCCAAAGGCATTCTACAACCCCCTTAAGATCAACTGGTTTCCTTACTGCTTGTTCTTCAGGAACTCACAGAAGGAACAATACCAGAAGTCCCTATTTATTGCAAGAGGAAAGGGATTTTACTCCAGGATGTACCTGGTTCCCATGAAATAAGGTCCCTGGAGACCAGTCCTGGATTTGTCCCATCTCAACACTTTCCTCCAGATACCCCCCCTTTGGATGTTCACTCTTCCTACCCTCATTTCCCTGATTCTCCCCCAGGCATTGGTGTCCTTGGATATAAAGGACGCTTACTTACACATCCCAATCCATCCCCTCTTCAGGAAATTCCTCTGCTTCTCAGTGGGTTCTGCATACTTTCAGTTCTGTGCTTTGCTATTTGGTCTCTCTATGGACCCAAGCGTGTTCAGGGTGCCTAGCATCAGTCATGCCCTTTGTCCAGAACAAGGGGAATCTAACTCTTCCCCTACTTTGATATCCTAATACAGGTCCTGTCAATTCTAATGGTCTTAGAACACCTAAACTCACTATTTCCCTCTTGAGAAGTCTAGGGTTCACAGTAAATCTCAAAAAATCATCCGATACCCTCACAGGATCATGTGTTTCTGGGGTGCAGGATCCTTACAGAAAAAATGTCGGTCTTCCCCCATTAAAAATTTTCTTACTTATTTCAAAGAGTTACTCCCTGTCAAAGCCCTGTCAGCCAGGGAGTTTGTCGGGCCTCTGGGATTTATGGCCTCAACCATCCCCATTGGTACCCCTGGCAAAGCTTCACATAAAGTTCCAGTTTTACTTTAACAGTCTGGAAACACCTGCACCACCTGGAGTTTATGGTTCCCATGCTTCCATGCTTTTCCAGGGAATTGAATTGGTGGATAGGCCAGATAAAGGCCAACCCAGGCCTGCCCCTACAACCGTTGACCCCCCCCAAGCATGACCTCTTCACAGATGCTTGACACAGGTTGGGGAGCAACCTTAGGGCAATGGAGAGTGAGAAGCACATGGTACACTCACTCAACAGAAAGAGCACATCTCTATCAAGCAAATGAGAGCCTTGATATTAGCCCTACAAATTTTCAAGGATCTTCTCCTACCAGGTACGCTGAGGTGCTGTGGTACATCAACAAACTGGGGGACAAGGTCCTACCTCCTGTGCAGGTTGGCCCTGCAAGCATGGGAAATCACCCTAGCGAGACAAGTCAACATCCAAGCCATCTACATACCTTCAGCAGAAAATGTGACAGCAGATGCTCTAAGCAGGGTCATGTCTCAATCTCATGAATGGATGCTAAACGGGGACGTGTTCCTGGACCTGGTCCATCGAAGGATATTTCAGATGTGGATTTGTTTGCCTCCCCCATGAACAGATGGCTTCTAACCTTCTGCTCCAAGGTATCACCTCGAAGCATGGAGGGTGGATGCTCTCGTCCCCTTGGAAGGGAATGTATGCTTATGCATTTCCCATTTCCCTCTCATACAAAAAGTTTTGCTGAAAATTCAGAAAGAACAGCCACAAATCTTGTTGGTGACTCCGTGTTGGCCAGAGCAGCATTGGTTCCCCCTATTACTCCCATCTACCCAAGGGCATTCACCACAAGTTACCCAACCAGATGGACCTGCTCACACAGGAGAAGGGAATGCTCTTATACCCCCAACTGTCCACTCTGAACCTTACTCTGTGGGTTATAGGGCATTGATTCTCTTCAGACACCTATACATGATGGACATACTTCAGGTTCTGCAGGAGGCCAGAAAACCAAGTACCAGGAAATCCTATCTTTCTAAGTGGAAGAGGTTTTCTGTCTTGTCAAAAACACAGTTTACAACCATTGGCAGTAGAACCACCAGTGGTCTTGTCCTACCTATGTGAATTGAAGTCTGGACTGTCCTATTTTTAAATCAAGACCCACATCTCCCATCTCAGCCTGCCTGCCACTCACCCCACCTCTGGCTCCTAGGTTACAAGTTAAGCTATTTTTGAAAGGGGTCTGCACCTTAGACCTCCAAGCAAGCCCATTCCGCCTCCTTGGGAATCTAAATTTCGTTCTGGTGAAGTTAGCACTACCACTTTTTGAGCCAGCCAAAGACTGCTCTCTCCAATACTGTACATGGAAAACTATACTCTTGGTGGCCATTACTTCAGCCAGAAGAGTTTCTGAACTACAAGCCCTTATGGCCTCTCATCCCTTAATCATTTTCCATTAGGACAGAGTGTGTTTACATACTAACCCAGCCTTCATGCCCAAAGTGGTCAATGAGCTGTCCTTGAATCAGGCCATCAACCTTCAGACTTTCTTTCCTTTCCCCCAAAACCTGGCTGAAAGGATCCTACATTCCTTAGATGTACACAGACATCTCTGATACTATTTGGCCAAAACCAAATCCATCCGTAAATCGGACAAGCTCCGTCTCCTACCACCCAAGAGCCCTGGAACCCCCTGTTTCCAAGCAAAACATATCCATTTGGATTTCTAAAACCATCTCCTTCTGCTGTACAGCCCATGGCAGAAGACTTCCCTTCCCAGTAAAGGCATACTCCACTAGGGCAATGTCATCCTCTGAGGCTTTTTTTCAAGTGTTTGGATACAGCTGCCATTTTAGAACCAGCTACATTGTCTTGTGTCCATACCTTCAAACACTACAAGCTGGACATCATTTCTAGAGCCAGGGCATGTTTTGCCAGAGCTATTCTTGGCTTTGTGGAAAATGTTTGTTTTTGTTCCTCCCACCTAATCTTAACAGGAGCTTTTGCACTCTCCCTTGTGTTATGGATACAGCAGCATATAGGAGAGGACATCTAAAATTGTGGTAAGATTTTAGACCATACTTTATCTTAGTAATAGAATATCTTTGTAATGTTTTTGTACTGGTTGCTTTTTGATCTCTGGAAAAAAAATTGGGGGAAATGCCCAGAATGTATAAACTTCTTGTATCGGAAGTAAAAATATGATGCCCTTCAAGGATGCATCTGCAGTCCTTACAAATGGGTTGTCCTGTCGTCAGGCAGCCCTTCGGTCGGCCGGATTCCAAAGTCTGGGTCTGGCCTCGGCTGGTGTCGCACTTCACCCGACGTCATAGCTGCAGTTCTTCGGGTATAAAGGCATCAGCCGACACCATTTTCCTCCGTCTTTCTTGCCGCGTGGCGCCCGAAGCAGAAGCTGTTCGCAAGTGCCGGTCGGTCAGAACCAGAGATTACTACTACAAAGTACCGAAGACTAAAGTATAATGTTATGTTGTCCTATGTCGCCTTCATTCTTACTTGGATGGGTTTGGAGCCGATCCTCTGCTTCAACTCTGCCGAATACACAGCTGGAAGTCTCAAAACTTGACTTGTGGCAAGGTAGGTATCCCATGATGCAGTGGTGCAATTCCCCAGATCTTGTTTGCCGCTTTAAGAGGTTGGATGTGCTGCACTTGGCCGTGGCTAAGTTTTTTTTTTGTCTTTTTACGTTTTGCTAACTTAAACTTCTATGATTCACAGTGTGTTTTTTGTGCTTGCTTAGCTTTAGCTTGTAGCTTAGTTCATCTCCTTTCTGCTGTTGTGTGCTGCTGTTTGGCCTTCGTTTTTTCGCAGGCCTGTATTTGTATCCCGTAGTTAATTATTGTCATGGTGCCTTATTAGAATACCTGTAGTGTTGTGTGTTTTTGTCTACACTCGTGGTTAGCTAGTTTGTCATTTAGCTCATTTAAATTAGGGAGCTAATTGTCCGTTTTAGTTAGTGGGCTTGTAGAGTTATTGTTAGTGTTTTATATTTTGGTATCTGTCTGTTTAAGCTGGAGGTCCTAGTGCTCGCTTTGAGTCAGAGCAAGTTAGTTTCCAGATATAGCTCTAATATAGTGTTAGGTTAGTGTTTGTTTATATATATCTAGCAGTATACCGAGTTATTTACTATTTGTAATTTTGGGACCTTCCTTCTTACACTCGTGTCTAAAGACACCAGGGCGAAAGAGCATAAGCCTTCAGGCTTTAAAAAAATGTCAAATATACCTAGAAAATATCAATTACAGACTGACATGTCATTTGTGTAAATTGTCTAGGGGCTATACATCTGCAGGAGAATTAGACTTTCTGCCACTCCTTTAGTGCACGTGTTACAGGAGAGGAGAAACATTGTTTAAGGGGCTGTTAAAACCAACCTTTGAGGAAGCTGTGCAGAGTGTGATGCTTCTTTGTCTTTTTCTAAGGGACAAACCATCTAAAAGGCCATTTCCTGTCTCTTCGGCTCAGTCTGAGCTCCCAGAAAAATTGTCAGCTTTCTAAGCCATCTACCTCCTTGGCTCCATAGGCCTCGGAACCAATGGAGGTCATCCATTATTGACAAGCCTGGTTCTTCAGCCCCAAGGTCTTCGGAGCTGCACGATACTGTGTCTCGGAGCTGGTCCATTGATATTCCACTGGTCTCCCCTACCTTGAGATATTTCACCTTCTCTGTCCTCCAGGTCCACTAAGAGCCCATCTGATGATGATGTGGAGTGGATGGTGCACAGAGTATTGAAGTCACCGGCGCTAGCTAAATTGTTCTCTGCTCCGACCCATCAGGTCTCGGAGCCTCCCAAGACTCGTGCATCCACTGTTACTCTTCTGAGCCAAACTGGATCTTCGGACCTGGAGTGCCTGGTACCACTTACTGTAGAACAGTCAGTTCCGGGACCCCCTTCGGAGATTATGGAACAGACATCTGCTCCAACACCCTTGGTGCCGTGTGAGGTGTCTGGGAGCCGGGGTTCTCCAGTCGGCCCCAAACTTCTTAGGTTCCGAGCCTACCCCTCGATGCATCAGCTTTGGTGAGCTCTGCTCCTACATTGTCCTCTGAACTGGTCTCTCTGGGGCAGGGGGTGTCATGTCCTCTGTCTCCAAGGCGTGGGAGATATCCGCTTGAAGGCAGGTCCCACAAGTTCTGAGGATGTGTGCTGTCCCCATCTACAGCTCTACATAGGGATACCGGCATTCGTCCCCCCCCCCCAAGGCACCGGCTACTGTCTTGGCACCACCCCATCCACAGGACAACAGATCCAGAGCCTCAGTAACCCCCATTGGGTGAACCCCTCTTCCGAGTCTTCCCTAGAATACCCTTCTGAGGAGCCCCCTCGAAAGAAGACATGCAAGAGGAAGCATATAGACTCCCCTGATGAGTCTGTCACCTCAGACACTGACCTCGAGGAGACGGAAGGGTTCACACAGTCATCCTCTAACTCATTTCCAGATATCCTGGAGATGCTAAAGCAGAGAGGCGGCTGGAAAACAATCACCCCTTCTGATAAGTCTGTGTACCTGAAGGCCTTTGGATCTCAACCTTCAGCCTCCTGGGTGTCACCGCCTTTTGATGAGCTAATGGACTTGGTCAGTCAAAAGACGTGGGAGTCACCTGACACTATGGAACCAGTCCCTCAGAGGCCAAACAAGTTTTTGTCAGCCCCTACTGGAATAATTTTCTCATAAAGGGTGTATCTGTAGATGCTATGGTGGTGGCAGCAGCCACCAAGGAGGAACTTTGAGACACCCTCATCTGTTCATCCTCCAAACAAAGATTCTTGAATGATTGACCGATACGGGAAGCATGTCTTTTCATCAGCGACTTTTACACTCCGATCACTGAGCTACCTCACACAATTTGCAAGGCAGCAAAGAGATCTCCTGAAAGAGCTAGCAGATGCTCTACAAGGTTCATTGGTTGCAGGGGTGACTGAGTCTCCTCCCAGCTAGCCACCTTAAATTCTATCGTCGTCATCTGCATGAGACTGATATCTTGTGCAGCGGATGGAGCGAGTAGGCCAGCGGGTTCAGGAGTTTCCTTAATGAGACACTCCTGGATGTGCTTGTGTAATTTTGTGGAACTTTTTAAGTCTACCTTTATTAATGCCCCTTTTGGATTCTCACTTTTTGGATCCAGAGTAAAAGACGCATTCACCAGATGTTAGCAGGAAGGGAAAACTCACTCTGCCTTTGGGAGTGTTTTTCTGTACCTTAAAGACATTGCCCTAAAGGCCAGAAGAGTGGAAAAAAGTGGTTCAAAAGATCCCAGGGAGCTTTCCAAGACTCACAAGGTGAATCCTTCCCCAGTAGCAGAGGGGGAGGCAGCAGTGGTAGACTTCCTAGAGGCAGAGGGGTCCGCATAACCAGGGTGACTGATTCCTTTCGCAGATGTCCCTATCGGCACTCATGAAAGGAGGCCCACCTGCTCTACTCTGGAGGCTGTTGGGGACGTTTGTCTTTGTATCCAGAAGCCTGGCGAAGTATCACAAAAGACAAGTGGGTACAAAACATAATATCCAGAGGATATCCCACTCCCTTTAGCCCCCCTGCCTCACAAATCTGAATAATCCTGGATGTCTCACCCAATCTAAGGGAGCAAGCAACTATAAAAATCCAAAAGTTGCTGGACAAAAGTCATCCAAGAAGCCCCTGCAGACCAAATAGGATTTGGAACTTACTCAAGATTCTTTTTGGTGCCAAAAAGAACAAGAGCTGGAGACCCTTTGACAGAAGTTTAACTTGCCAAGATCCAACAAAGTATAAGTTCCAAATGGTGACACTGCAGTCAATGCTTTCTTAGGGAAAGACAATTGGATGTGCTCAGTAGACCTCCAAGATGCATGCTATCACACAAAAATGGACAGAGCATCAAGGAGTCACTTGCGCTCCCGGCTGAGAGCCAGCCGTTATCAGTTCCGTGCTCTGCCCTTTGGTCTCCCTACAGCCCCCAGAGTGTTCATCAAATGCGTGGCAGTAGTAACTGCTCACTTGAGATGTCTTGGATTCCAAGTGTTTCCATATTTGGACGACTGGCTCCAAACTGCCACCATCAAGCATCTACTCCAGCAGGCCAGGGATGTGACATTGGAATTCTGTGCTCAGGCATAACAGTCAATTTACAAAATAATTTGCCTTGGTGCTCTGTCAACATATTACCTTCATAGACGCAAACCTAGACACTGTTTCCATGATGGCACATCTTCCAGCCGACAGAATTTCAGCCTTCAGACAGCAAATATTTCACCTTCTTTCAAAGGGCACGGTAAAGGCAAAGGTAGTTCTGAAACTTCTAGGGACAATGGCTTCAACCATAACACTAGTTGCTCTCTCCAGGATGCATATGATAATCCTTCAATGACTCCTATTCTCCCAATGGTTGCTTCAAGAGCTTCATATGTCCCACCTGATCAGAATAACTGAGTCATGCTAAAAGGACCTACGGTGGTGGATTCAGTTCAACCATGTGACTATCGTACGACCCTTTATTTCACAACAACCTGTTGCTACAGTGACCACGAATGCTTCAAAGATGGGGGCGGGGGCATTATTTGGGAAGGATGGTCCAAGGTATATGGCATGACTATGAGGCCCACTTGCATATTAGTGTTCTAGCGATGAGAGCAGTGCTTCTGGTGTTGCAAGCACTCCATGACTCTCTTCCACTGGGGACGATTGCTATACAGTCAGACAATGTCAGTGGTTTGGTACATAAACAAGGAGGAACCAAATCATACCAACTTTGTTGCGGGGCTCTGAGAATTTGGCAATGGGCAATTTCTTCCCAACGCTTTCTAGTAGCAACGTACATCCCGGGGAAATCCAATGTGATAGCCGACAAGCTCAGCAGGGCAATATTAATACCTCATGAGTGAGTGGTCTCTTAACCAGAGCAATAACTGAAGAGATTTTCCAGAAATGGGGTCAGCATTGCTGCGATCTTTTTGCCACTCCCATGAATGACAAGTGCAGAAGCTACTTTGCCATAATTCCCCCGCCGGGGGAGATGCCGAGAGACGCACTTGTACACATTTGGCCCTCTGGACTTTGCCTTCCCTCCATTTCCCCTCTTACCCAAAGTCATCCAGAAAGCAAAATGTTTGGGAAGCAGGATGGTTCTCATTGCCCCATATTAGCCACGGCAGATTTGGTTCCCCTTCCTCTGGTCTCCCAGTTCCAGACCTAACACATGTCAGGAGCAATTAGTCCTGCTCTCCCCACCCTCAACTTGACAGCATGGTTGCTCTATTTCCCAGTTTAGTCAGGCTTCAAAACTTCACTCCAGCAGTCAGACACACTGTTCTCTCAGTTTCTACTAGAAAACTATATGCTAGCAAGCGGAAAAGATTTTCTCACTGGGCCCAAAATAGAAACATTGATGCTTTTTCTGCTCCTGTTCAGTCAATTTTAGAATTTCTGGTATAACTCTTCCAGCAAGGCTTGGCTGCAGCAGCTAATAGGGTCCAGCTGGCTGCAATTTCAAATTTCCACATTGGTGACAATTCTCAACTTAATGTCACACAGGTTGTGTAAAGGATTTTTTAAAGACACTTATTGAGACTTCCTTTTAAGGAACCACTTTTTCTCCTTTGGATTTAAATTTTGTCCTGTCTCAACTTACGTTGCCACAGTTTGAGCCTTCATCTTGTGATCTCAAATTACTTTCCTGGAAGGCCATTTTTCTAGTAGCCGTAATATCGGTCAGAAAAGTTTGAGTTGTAAGCACTGTCAATCAGACTTCCATATCTGATCTTTCATAAGGATAGGGTATCCTTTCGAACTAATCCATCCTTTATACCTAAGGTTTGCTCTCGATCCATTGAGCTCCCGGTGTTTTTCCCCAACCATAGCAACAAGGCAGAGTATAAACTCCAGTTGGATGTGCATAGACAGCTTAGATTCTATTTGCATAGAACTAAATATTTCAGGAAATCTGATAAATTCCTCTCCTTCTCTGAGGCAAAAAAGGGTATGCCAGTCTCTAAAGTCACCCTTTCGAATTGGCTCTCAAATTTTATCACCTTTATCTATACCTCCAATAATAGAAAGCTACCATTCAGAAATAAGGATCACTCAACCAGAGCATTGGCTACATCATCGGCTTTTTAGGCCAGAATGTCTATGGACAGTTTTTGTGCTGCAGCTACATGGGCCAATCCTCTTACGTTTCACTCATTGCAAAGTGAATTTGGCTTCTATGGACAGGGCCTCCTTTGGGTTCCACTGTGCTCAAAGGTGTGCTCTAGTGAGCTACCCAGGAAGAAGGTGCTAGGGACGCTGTCCCATCCAAGTAAGAATGAATGGCGAGATGGACAACAAACATGGAATGTTATGGTGAGTACATAACTTCTTTTTTTCACTTGTATTATGCAGAAACCACAGTGCTAAGCTTTTGAAGGGGCTAAAACTGTGCAGTCATTCAGAAATATGCTGAAGTGGAAGATCTGAGGACAGAATTGCAGTTTAAGATTTGTTTTGTGATGACATTTTAAGGATGAGTATCGCATATGTAACCTTTCAAAGATTAGTGGCTTTAGTTTTATCTGCCTTTTGATGACAGAGTCTATTTTGCACAGTGAGTTTTGCCATCTCACAGTGGTTTACACTGGCTGTATTCTTGCCTGTGGTGGCTGCTGTGTGAAGTCTTTTTGTGGTCTGATTTTTTTTTTTTTTCCAAACCCCCAAAATACCTTGTAAGTGGGATTGGTGTTCCTCCAGTTGACCTGTAGGTAAGGGTTTGTAGGCTTGTGCATCTAATGATGGACGTAACTTATCAAGGACGGTGTCTGTGTGCATATGTGAAAAATCAATGTATCATGCTACCGACCTGGCTTGCTTGGGATGGTGTGTACCATACTTTAGACCTGGTTTGCCAGGGTGTGTGTGAGAAATATCACTAATTTGTATGTAGAGAGAATATTGCTGGACATGTCACTTTACTTGTTGGTACGCACATGGCATGTCACACAGTTAACCACTTGGTACCTTTCAAAAAATAAGCATGAAGTGCATCACATAACATCAGGCCTCAGTTTGTTGTCTTGGTAGCTCCCACACCAGGCTGGATAAGTAGATTTTGCAGAAGTGTGGTACATGCGTTTGCAATGGACTCCACATATTGCAAAAACTGTCTCCTGTCAGAGGTGTGCAGATGACGTTGCTGTACTGCTTTTGGAATACGGAAACAGTGTGCTCATTAACTTTGCTGGCAGTCAGACCCATAGAGGCATACACAGTAAGTTGCTGTAGCTTGTGTTGAGGTCTGAGGACAGTGTAGGCAATATGCTTGTGTGGAGGTGACATGATTGCGAAGGCAGCATGATTGAAAGGAACACTAGACCTTTGAGTACAAAGTGTAAAAGAGTTTACCCCCCTGTTTGAGAAGATGAGACATGGGCCGTCCCTGGTCTCTACTCCTAAGAATATTATAACCTGGTGTGACTCCCTCTCTCCAATGATAGGTCAGAGATTTTAAACCAAGTATGTAGGTCTGTTTTGTTCACATTGACCTCTAATATGTGAAGAGAAGGTGGAGTTTGAGTAAGGGGAGTTAGCGAAGTGTGAGCTATGGTTTTGTTACACGTAGTAACAAATGTTTAAAAAAAAAATGGAGTGTGCTTCTGCAAAATGTGAAGGACAGCTGTTCTGCACTGCACCAGTCCTCCCTGACTGAATTGGTGGTTGAAGAGGACTGCAGTTGCTTAATCAGTTTCATTAGACATTTTTGCTCTTGTGTGGACAGAAATCTTGTGGTTTGTCTTCCCATTTGCAAGTGGTAGTAAACTTTTAGGCTTGAAGGATTTTGTCTGCGTCATCTGTGAAAGTACTGGGTAATTGGTGTAACATTTGCGGTGGTTGCAGAATTGATTCAGAATTCAAGAGTACATTGTTTTTACCTCCCCATTCCCTCTCACCCTTACTACAGAAGGCTAGGCAGTGCATTTTGGGGAAATATTCATATGTTTTAACTTGGTTTATCATCTCCAGGATTGCTTATTCAGTTCATATTTAGAAATAGTCCGCAAACTAGACTTGGAAGGTGATGGTTTTTCAGGCTGTCTCAACTTAAACCATTATGCACTTTTTATATGGCAAAAAACGTGTAGTCTTTGTATGCGAATCTTCCCCTTTACCTTCGATGCTTTTTTGGGCTGAAGATGGAGTCCGGAAACAGTAGCAGTGTTCCTTTCCAAGCCATTGTGCAGTTTTTCTGGACACTGCTAGACTACATTTTTACTGTGCATGTACTCTGCAGCAGTTTTATAGTGCACTACATTGTGTGAGCTGCTTAATGATCCCCATAAAATTTCATACACAGTAAATGCAGTTAGAGATGGATATTGCGTACAGGCATGTATGCATTTGTCACTTCCTTTTTTTTTTTTTTTATAGCTAGAACATATGCTTTTGCATTATTTTGTTTACTTCGTGTAGTATCAAGCCTTTAAGTGGACTTGAGATTGGCAGAGAAGACTGAACGTTGGCATCTAAGATTTAATGTAGCAAAGTGTAAAATGCTTCATCTTGACTCTAGAGGTGGAATACTGAATGGGCAGAATAAACCTTGAAAATTCACAGTGGGGGAGCTTTTAGTATTGTAATAAGTTAACTGAACCACCGAATAATACAAACCAAAATCTGTAGCCTGAGCCAACAAGTTGAAGGATAAAACATTTGTTTTGCCCCACACCACTTGGATGGTTTTATGCTCTGATAGTGTAGAGAAACACTGGTGGTAGGTGAATAGCTGTACTTTTGAAGTGCTGTACTATAGAGGTCCTCTGCCCAATTGTGTAGTAGGTTAGGTGGATGCAATTTCATGTTCCTTGTAGGAAAGAAAGTTTATGTATTATCTTGGGTAGATTACCTTTAGGCATTATGAATAGTCTACGCTGAAAGCAGGCTCACTCTCTGGATAAAATCCTAGTCTGCAAAAGTAGTGCCATACTTTTTAGCTCTTTGAGCAATGCATGGCAGTGGGTTACTGCTGAGATTGTTTTATGGGTCTTAACCCATTCTTACTAGTTGGAGAATTAAGCTTCATTTTTTTCAGTTTTGCCCAAGTTGAAATGCAGTTGACTAGTAAATGAAAAAAAGTCAGATGAGCAGAAGTTTCAGTTTATAGTTTTGTAAACATGCTTTTGGCTTTTACTTTTAATTGAACTGTCTGTAAGAAGTTGAGGGAGTATTTCACAAGATTGCTTAAGCGAAGGGATTAGGGGATGTTGTGCGGTGCTTCGTGTCTTACAGCTAATCTACCATTAGACAGTATGGTGCTTACCATCTGGGCTTGGAAGATTTGTAGTTGTATGCTTGTCTGAAGCAGAGAACTAAGAGCTGGCAGCTGTCAAAAGGGCAGAAATAAGTAAAATTCCACCTGGTTTCTTGGTGAGATGCTGTTGCCTTGTAGCTTATGTTAAGCTGAAGTGCCCTTTTTTACTCAAGGGATGCAGTTTGACAGATCTGAGAACTAACTGTGTAAACCAATCTACAGCAGACTGACATATCAGTAAGTCAGTCATGCTGCTGCTCATAAATTACCACCAGCCTGCAAGACAGGATGAGAGTAGTTTCACACAGCTTTGGATCACAGCTAATGAGCTGTAGGTGGTGGTTGAAAAGAATATAGCAATAACCCACGCCTGGGTATGGGTAATGCTAAATTTACCCACGCTTGGCGTGGTTTGGTCCCGAGGGACCAAACAAAGCCAACCGTGGGTAAATTTAGCATTACCCACACCCAGGCGTGGGTTATTGCTATTATACCATGACATTATTTAAGAAAAGAAACTATTACTTTTCTTAAATAATGGCATAGTATAATGCCTGTTTACTGCCCTTCCGCAGATGTCTGGCATCCGCGGCAGTTCTGATGTACTGCGCGCCTGCGCAGTACATCAGAGTTGAGCAAAAGCAACGGAGAAAGCAAGATCTCCGTTGCTTTTTTTTTGTGTTTCGCTATGTTAAATGAGTTTAACATAGCGAGACAGTTTTAAAATAAGCAACTGACATCTCCATTGCTTATTTTAAAACTGTCTTGCTATGTTAAACTCATTTAACATAGCGAAACACTAAAAAAAAGCAACGGAGATCTTGCTTTCTCCGTTGCTTTTTTAAACACTACCTATGTTAAAGGGGTTTAACAAGGGCAGACAGCTTTAAAATAAGCAACGGAGATCTCCGTTGCTTATTTTAAAGCTGTCTCGCTATGTTAAATCCATTTAACATAGCGAGACAGTGTTTTAAAAAAACGAGTTATACTAATGGAAAAAAGTCCGGGCGACCGGACCTTTTTCCATTAGTATAACTCTATTTACAACGGGCATGCTGGCCAATCAGCGTGCACGTTTTGGGGGGGGATCATGGTATAATACTGCTTTATATCAGGTTTTCTATTCTTTTTTGCAGTTGTCAACACTTTGCAGATGTGAACAATGCACACTGAAATTGGAAGGAACAAGAGCGTTCAAGCAGGTCTTAACTTGAAACATGGAGACATTTTTAGGACTGATTTCCAGTGCTGTGAAAGCCTTTGAAAAGAAACAAGCTTGGCGTGTCAGGAGGAGAATGGGTGGGATGCAGAGAATGCTACTGTGCTTAACTTTGATTATTTACAGACAATTATACAAAAGTAAAATAGTCTAGAAGCACTATTAACTGCTGCACTAAGTGGATGGCACCAAATAAAGTTGGTCAGTGCCTGTGCTATATTGTTGAAATGAATCTAATCTAATATTTTTGTCTTAGATTTGGTGAATTTAGAAAATTTGGGTTGGTGGGGGGACAACCATAGGGCAAGAATCCATTGACTGTACTAGACACAATTTACTCTGAAATAGTTGGTGGTTCTTAACCTGTGATTTTTTGGTTGGAGTTATGGACTTTAACAGAAGACAAGTGTTTAAATGTAGAATTTTTGAGAATAATGCAAACCAAGTTGAATCTGTCTGAAGAAGTTAGGCATGTTGGCTGCAAGCTTCTTGACTGTTTGCCAATTTCCACACTGCCTTACAAGTGAAGTCTTTCTTGCTGCTTTTGTAGCTTAAGATGGTCTTTTTATAGAGCTGCTGTATGTTGGCACACCTCTCAAGTTCTGTAGCAGTATCAAGTTGTGTTCAGTACCTTAAATTAGGATATCTGGCCACCATCTCACAGTGTACCCTAGCAGTTTGCTAACAGCTGATGCAGCCCTGTTCTTTCCATTGCCATCTGCTAGTTGAATTTACTAGGGATTAATATGTTTGTATTGCTAAGCTTGTTCTTATTCATACAGTTTCGTCCAAGATGGGCCTGCAGGCCCACAGTCCGACTTTGCAGGTAATGTACACTTGCATTCTGCGGGCCCTAAAAATAATGTGGATGGCTACAGCTGTGAGCATTCTCACGTCTGAATTTATATTATGTGAATGTGTGGTAGGTGTATACACACACTCTAGTATAATATAGCAATAACCCACGCCTGGGTGTGGGTAATGCTGGATTTACCCATAGTTGGTGTGGTTTGGTCACGAGGGCGAAGCCCGAGTGGCCAAACAGACAACTGTGGGTAAATCCAGCATTACCCACACCCAGAAGTGGGTTATTGCTATTATACAATGACATTATTTAAGAAAAAAAATAATAACTTTTCTTAAATAATGGCATTGTATAATGCCTCCTTGCTGCCCTTCCGCAGCTGTCTGGTATTCTGCGGCAGTTCTGATGTACTGCGCATGCGTGTACTTGCACAGTACATCAGAGCTGTGGGCAAAAGCAGCGGAGAAAGCAAGATCTCCGTTGCTTTTTACAACCTGTCTCGCTATGTTAAATGAGTTTAACATAGCAAGACAGCTTTAAAAAAAGCAACTGAGATGCTCAGATTTTTTTTTTTAACTGTCTCGCTATGTTAAACTCGTTTAACATAGCGAATCAGGTTGTAAAAAGCAGCAGAGATCTTGCGTTCTCTGTTGCTGTATATATAAAAAAAAAGTTATGGAAAAAGTCCGAGCTCATTATGTGAGGATAATTCAACTACCATTTGCCATCCTTTTAAAGAAGGAACTTGTAAAGGGATCTACTAGCACATGCATTATCCTTAATGTTGTGGAGTGTCTATGTTGGGGTTTCCCTAAACAGCTCCTAGGGAAATGATTCCAGAATCCACAGACCATTGGCTGTATTGCTAAACTTTCCGTAGTCTGTCTGTTTGCGTCTTTCGGCTTTTCCCGGTTAGGGGTCGCCATAGCGGAACTCCGGTTCGCTAATGATTGGTTGTTGATTTTTGCGTGCAGTTACCAGCCCTGACACACAACCTTCAACGAAGGTACGTCCATTCACGCATGTCTCCACACAAGACGCACTAGCTGAGAATCTAACCGGACAACGTCTTACTGTGAGGCGACAACACTACCGCAGCACCACCTGATAGCCTATGTAAATGTCTGGGACCGTTTTGCTGTTGTAAGATTGTACCATGTCATGAACATGAAATGCTCCTAAAACCGTAAACAAGTACAGTAAAATCTCACTTAACCAGCACCCATGGGGTTTGGAAGATGCTGGATAAGTGTAGTTTCCAGTTGCTTGAGAGCCACTTTGCAATTTTTGATTGGCTATGCAAGCCAATCAAAAATCACAAAGCGGAGCCTCTTCTGTTCAATGTGGAACAGCAGGCTGTTTCTCATTGAACAGAAGACTCTCTGCTTTGCAAGGGGCGTTAAGGCTTCTACTGCTAAAAACCCTACCCCTTCTGATAGAGACTCCGGGGTGCTGGATAGAGGGGGTAAGAAGGTTTACACTTCTGCAACCTTGGCCATTAGGGCTTTAAACTGCCAGTTTCATATGTTAAAGTATCAGCAACATGTTATTGGACTGCTTAAACATAAAATGATGATTCCTGACTGTGTGGAAAATAAAGAATTACAGGATTTAATGCATTCTGCTGAACAAGTTATACTTTGCAATGTGGTTTTGATTCATTAGAGGCCTCTTGCAGGGCTGCTGTTACTGGGTCTGTGCTCAGAAGACATGCTTTGCTTAGAGAGCAGTATTTGCCTGATCATGTTGAAGCTGAATTGTTGGATGCTCCTTTAAATCAGGACCGCCTGTTTGGCAACAAGGCTGAGTAAGTTCTTAAAAAGATAGAAGATAAAGCTAAATCTATGCAAACTGTTAGATTTTTTACAAGTTCAGCCTCCTAGATTTAGTAGGCACTGGCCCTCAAAGAACTGGTCCTTTCCAGCCCTTCTCAAGCCAAACCCAAAAACAGCAAAAACCCTAGGTTTCAGTCCCAGGGGACATGCACTAAGCTGTGGGGGGGCCTCCACTTCCAAATCTGGGAATAAGACTCCCCCTGTGGTAAACTGTCTCAATGACTTCCTCTTAAAATTTCCAAGCACTTATCGACTGACTGCCCCTTTGGGGGGGAAATATTGCTCTGCCCCTTTGGGGGGGAAATATTGCTCTTCATGCAAAGAATTGGGAACTCATTACCCAGGACAAATGGGTTTTAAATGTAGTGTCCCAGGGATACAGATTTCACTTCCACACGTTGCCAATACCAAGCGGGTGGCTGGACCTACCCCAAAATCAGTGGGTAGAGGCCCCAAAACAAGTACTTTCTCTCTTAAGCATGGGGCCTATTCAACTGGTACCAGAAGAGGAAAAGGGACAAGGGCTCTACTTGAGAGTTTTCCTGGTACCCAGAAAAGACGATTCATGGCGTCCTATCCTGGACCCCGTCTAAACACCTTTTTGGAGATTCCAAAATTCAAGATACTGACTCTTCACTAATTACTTCCTATGCTAGGCAAAGATGCCTGGTTGGCAACACTAGATTTAAAAGAAGCATACCTGCACATCCCAGTTGGGGAATCTTGCAGAAGAATATCTGTGCTTCAGAGCAGGCTACACACACTATCAATCAGTTCTGTGCACTGCCCTTTGGCTTATCTACTGCGCCCAGGGTATTCACAAAGTGCCTAGCTCCAGTTATTGCATTTTGCAGGCAAAGAAATAGTCATATATACCCATACCTGGACGATTGTCTAATTCGGGCAGAAAGCCAGGACATACTTTTGAATCATCTGGCCTTTGTGCAAAGGGTTCTGACTTGTCTGGGGTACACCATAAATGAAAAATCACACCTAGTACCCTGTCAACAAATTGTATTCCTGGGAGCAAGCTTGAATACAACTTCCCAGATGGCCTACCTCGCGCCAGAGAAACCAATCCATTTGACAACCTACTTCAAACAAGTGGCCACAAAAACCCTGCTATCTGCAAGACAAATACTGCAAGCCTTGGAGTTCATGGCCTCCTGCATTCTTCTAATTCCATATGCAAGACTGCATATGAGGAAACTACAGTGGTATCTAAAAAGCCTATGGTGTCAACATTCTCAAGACCTCGAAGCAATGATTCCTATCGTATCTTGCCTACGCTTGGAGTTCCTTTGGTGGGTAAGAGGCCTGCCACCAAACAAGGGATTACCTTTCACACCACCCCCTGCCAGCCAAACCATAACAGATGCATCAGACTATGCATAGGGGTCTCACTTGGCAGGGAAGTGCATTCAGGGCAAATGGAACCAAGTCAAATGCACCTGCATATCAATCAAAAAGAAATGTTAGCTGTACAGAATACTCTGACGGCCTTCAAGGACCACATTCTTCCAGGATAACTAATGGTAGAGACGGACACCACTGTTATGTGGTACATAAGCAGGGGGGTACACATTCTTACCCCCTCTGCAGACTAGCCGTGGCATTGTGGAACACCGCCTTGAGCTACCAAGTGCACCTTACAAGCTCAATACCTGCCAGGAACATTTAAATACACTGGCAGATGGAATAAGCAGAAACCTCATGGACTCACTTGAGTGGAGACTGGAACAAGTTGTGTACTCACCATAACGTTCTATGTATGTAGTCCATCTCGCCTCACATTCTTACCCATGGGTTCGGAGCAGAATGTCGGCTCTGACTAGGCCATACTTTTTAGCTCCAAGTCTTTCTATTGGCTGGGCTAAGATGGTATCCCATGCTGTACTGCTCTCTATCCCCAGATCTAGTTTGCTGTGAGCACCTGCACTCATTCTCCATGCATAACAACACCTAAGGAAAGGAAAAACAAACCAAGAATGAAGGGAACTTTGAAACCAGGCCTAACCTCCAGATCCTTCAGGACGGGGGAAGGAAGGGGGGGTAAGTAAGAATGTGAGGCAAGATGGACTAAATACATTGAACGTTATGGTGAGTACATAACTTCTTGATGCTATGTAGTCCAGTCTCGCCTACATTCTTACCCGTGGGACAGCGTCCCCGGCACCTAAATCCTGGGAGGCTCAGTGGAAAATGCTCCTGAGCACTGTGGAAGCCAAGGAAGATCTGCCCCTAGATACCACATCTAACTTGTAATGAGTAACAAAGGTGTGAGGAGATGCCCAAGTAGCCGCAGCACAAATATCCGTAGACAATCTGGCCTGAAAAGCTGTAGATGTAGATACAGAACAGGTAGAGTGAGCCTTCACCCGGAACAGTAAATCTTTTCCCCCTGAGGTATAAATGAAAGAAATACAACTGGAAATCCACCTGGACAACGTGACTTTGGAAACAGGAGACCCAATTCTGTTTTCCGAAAATGAAACAGATCAGATTTTCTGAGGTCTTCCGTTCTGTACAAATAAAAACGTAATTGTCTGTGCACATCCAATTGATGAAATTTGAATTCTGCCTTGTTTGAGAACAGAGGAAAAAATGCGGGCAATTCAATAGATTGGTTAAGGTTACTAACTGACGCTACTTTGGGAAGAAAGGAGGGATTCCGTCTGAGAAACCCTGTCCTTATGAAAAATCAAATAAGGGGGTTTGATAAAGCTTGACGCTCTGAAACACGTCTGGCTACCAAAAAGACAGTCTTCCAAGTTAAGAATTTTAAATTGCAAGTGGCTGCAGGCTCAAAGGGGGGTGAAGTAAGACCCTGTAGAACGAAGTTTAAGTCCCAAGGCACAACAGGTTCCGAGACCGGAGGACGAAGTAACAAAGTGCCCTTCAGGAAAGCCTTACAGAGTCTATGTGCCATTAGACTAGGTTAGTCTGCGACATACAAGATAGAAATCGCCGCCAACTGGACTTTAATGGTTGCGGCCGCTGAACCCTGGTTAAAAAGCATAGACAGGAACTCCAATACAGACGAAATTGCAGCTGTGTAAGGGTCAATATTTTTGGCATGTGCCCAGATTGAAAACCTCTTCCATTTGCTGTAATCTTCCTGGTCGAAGGCTTATGAGACAGGAAGATAGAATGAGCCACCTCTGGCGAAAATTGGTGAAGCCTAACTAATGACGGAAGTGGAGTAACCAGGCTGTCAACCAGAGGGTCTGAAGAGAGGGATGGAGCTGCCCTGACATGAGTCAGTAAGTCTGATTGTGGGTCCAGAATTCGAGGAGCGTCCATGAGATAGGAATGGAGAAAGGGGAACCAAATTTGACAAGGCCAGTGTGGGGCAATCAATCATTTTGCTTCCCCAAGGATTGCACTTTCTGAATAACCTTTGACAGCAAGGGAACCAGAGGGAATGCGTATAATAGACCGGAGGGCCAATCGTGGACTAGAGCGCGCCCCTGGGTGACTCCCCCTGAGGGGGGGATCAGGATGAAGTAGCTGCTGCATTTGGCATTGAGGGGGCTGGCATAAAGGTCTCAGCAAGGCTGACCCCACCTGCTGAAGATTTGCTCTGCAACTTGACAATTCAGGGACCACTCGTAAGGCATCAGAGTGGCTCTGCTTAACCTGTCTGCGATCACATTGGACTTCCATAGATTGTGCGTTGCTACCAGAAAACATTGGGAAGACACTGCCACACTCGCATGGCCTCTCTGCCAAGAGGATATGACTTTGTTCCTCCCTGCTTGTTCAGGTACCACACCACTGACATATTGTCTGAGTGGATTGCAATAGTCCCAAGAGGAAGAAAACTCAAGTGCTTGCAACGCTAGTAGCACAGCTCTCATCTCCAGGACATTGATATGCAGATGCATCTCGTGCTCTTGCCACGTGTCTTGGACTGTCCTGCCTAGATAATGGCCCCCACCCCCACCCCATCTGGGAGGCATCCGTGGTCACAGTGGCAACCGGGGGCACAGGAACAAAGGGCTTTCCTGCATTGAGGTTGTCTGTGCGAACCCACCAGCTGAGATCCTGTTAGCACCTGTCTGAGTAGAATAGGGTGAGAAAGTGGAAGACGTTGAAGAGACCACTGGGCGAAGAATAGCCATTGAAGGACCCTCATATGTAACCTTGCCAGAGGGGCTAACATAATCGTAGCAACCATTGTCCCCAACAATTAGAGGACCCATCTTGCCTTCACTCTTCTCAGAGGGAGCAAGGCGTAAACCTGTTGTAGGACTCTGATTATTTCCTGTGGTAGAAATGCCCACATGAGGACTGTCTAATTCGGCGCCTACAAAAGTGACACGCTGTGAGGGCAACAAGGCAGGTTTTTCCTAGTTCAATGTGATGCCCAATTGTTTACATAGGTTGATAGTAGCGTCCCTAGTCTGAAGTAGTAGATGCCTTGTTGTGGCAGTAAGGAGCCAGTCGTCCAGGTATGGAAACGCTTGGAATCCCCGACGTCTCAAGTGAGCGGTCACCACTGCCATGCATTTGGTAAACACCCTGGGGGCTGTGGTGAGACCAGAGGGCAGAGCTCGAAACTGAAAGTGACTGGCTCCCAGCCGGAAGCGTAGGTGACTTCTGGATGCCCTGTCCATCTTTGTGGTACTAAGCATCCCTGAGGTTGATGGAGCACATCCACACTTTTCCCAACAATGGGAGAATAGACTGCAACGTGACCATTCGGAACTTGGACTTTTGCACATGGGTGTTCAGTCGGATGAGATCCAAAATGGGTCTCTGGTCTCCTGTCCTTTTTGGCACCAAAAAGAATCTGGAGCCAGTCCCTAATCTGATCTGGTCTGAGGGGCATATTGAATGGCTCCTTTTTCTAGCAGCTTTGGAATGTCTGAAGCTGCGTAATCTCTTTGACTGGGTGGAACATCTGGGATTTTCTTGATTGGAGGGGGATTTGAAGAGAAGGGAATGATATATCCTCCGGAAATTATTCGTAGAACCCATTGGTCCTGGGTGATATCTTGCCAGGCCTCCAGGTATAATGAGATTCGACCCCCGACTGGATCTGGAAACACACAGTCGAGCCTCCTATCATGAGTGGCGGTAGGGAGAACCACTAAAGGAATTGCGGTCTCACGAGTTGCGAGGGCCTCCTCTGCCCGTAGGGCGGCGTCTTCCTGAATAACCACCCCTGCCTTTGGAGGGGGGCTCACCTTGTGCACCGGGAAAAAATCTCTGATTTCTTGAACCACATTTTGCCACCCCTCTGGGCCTTGGGATAAGGCCTAGAGGGAAGGGAAAAACCGACTCCTACGGCAGACAGTTTTTTCCCCTACTGCTCGCACCTAGTGAGAGTGTCCTTTACCTTGGTTCAGAACAAAAAGGAACCATCAAACAGTGAATGAAGACTTGAAGGCCTCCGCGAAATGACAAAGGCGCATCCAGGCCTGCCTCCTAAGAGCAACTCCTGAACTTGCTGCCCTACTCGCTCCCTTGGCTGTGTAGGAAATTAGCCTCATGGAGGAGTTTGCAATAGAATTGAGGGTAGACATCTGAGTGTTAACCTTCTGGGCCACCGCCTCAGAAACCTTACCCGTGAGAGTATCTCCAAGCTCCTTTAGGAGATCTTTCTGGAGCCATGTAAAGTGTGATAAGTTAATTCAGTGACCGTAAGGTAAAGGTTGCTGAAGAAAACATACGCTTCCCATACCGGTCCATAGTCCTAGACTCCTTGTTAGGGGATGGACGGTGGAAGAAGTCTCAGCTAATTCCTTCTGGGTGGCAGCTGCCACCACCATAGCATCCGCAGGGACTCCCTTGGATAGAAATTCTTCATCAGGAGTAGCAGACAAAAATTTATTGGGTCTCCTGGGGACTGGTTCTGCAGAGTCAGGGGTTTCCCACACCCTTTGACAAACCAAATCCAGAAGTTCGTCGAAGGGTGGAGATACCCAGGAGGCGGAGGACTGAGCACCAAAGGCCTTCAGGAAGACCGACTCCTCCTTGGAGGGGGCTTTGGATGGCCAGTCACCTCTTTGCTTCAAAATCTCTAGGATGTCAGAGAAAGAAATATCCTCCGAGGATGACTTAGGGGACCCTCAGATTCCTCGGTCGGTGTCTGATGCGAGAGACTCCTCCTGGGAATCTATGTGCTTCCTCTTGCACATTTTCTTTCTGGTTGGCTGCTCAGGCAAAAATCTGAGGGGCCCTCAGAAATATGGGGACCACTCGTAGGGGTACTCTGAGGCCTTGGTGCTCCACTGTCCAGAGATGGTGATCAGAGACCTGCACTGGTGTTGTAAGGGACAGAGTGACCGACCCGTGTGATGCCACTGACTACCTGGCCAGCACGCTCCGCATGGCCTCGAAGGCTGGTCCCCCTGGATCCGAAGAACAACCAGCCTCCAAAGCCGAGCAAGAGTCAAGCTTCCCCGCGCCGAAGCGCTGAGAGGGAGACTAGGAGCCAAGAGGCGTCCCAAATCCTCTCCCTCGGGTCCAACCAATGAATCCTAAGTCCTGAACCCCATGGATTTGGAGGATAAGGAAGGAGGTAGAGAGAACTTCTCTGAAGGGGACCTGTGAGGAGGGGATACCGGCCTAATACTAGGCGACCGGCTCCAAACAAGCTCCAAGAAAAATTGGAGCGGAAGCAGGTTCCATAACCACTGACAATTCCTGCGGCCCCGAGGATAATGGAGCCGAGGATGTCGAAGACTTTGCTATTTTCTCTGGTGGTTCCGAGGAGACTGATGGAGCCGGAGATCGCTTGTTTGCTTTGGAAGATTTTGCCTTCGAGCTGGAAGCACTCTCCAGACCCTCCTCGGAGGGTTTCCGAAGTCCCTTCAAAATAAATTTGTTCTTCCTTTCCTGAAGAACACGCGGGCTAAAGGCATGACAGAAACTACACAATTCCTGGAGATTAATTGCTCCCAGACAGTACACAGTGTCCATCAGTGATGGACATTTTATAACTGCACTTGGAGCACTTTTTTAAGCCCGAGGGCTTATGCTCCTTAGTTTCTTTGGACATAGTTAACCAACAGCAAATAACTAACTGAAAATTAGACCAACAGTCAAAGCCACAAGCGCGGGAATAAGCCAAACAGACAGAACACCACAAAGATCTCTTAACTGAAATGATCCTTAGACACAAATACAAGAGGGGAGGACTAATTCCTCTAATTTAAATGGTTTTAGTCCAAGGGAAGACTTTAGCACACAAGGAAAGCAAGGGGACAGACTAGGTCCTCTTAACTGAAACGGGCCTAACCCGTTGGAAACAGCTAGTGGGATACCACAGAATACACAAAAAGAAAACACAACTTTTCCACAATACAGTCAAGAACACACACAATAGCTATTAAAATAGCTTTTTTTGCAAAAACTTCTCTGATAGAAGAAAAAGGGTACATAGCCACAGCCAAGAGTGAGACCACATCTGAGCTACACGCGCGGCAAATGAGATTTGGGGATAGAGAGCAGTGCAGCATGGGATACCATCTTAGCCCAGCCAATAGAAAGACTTTGAGCTAAAAGGTATGGCCGAGTCGGAGCCGACATTCGGCTCCGAACCCACGGGTAAGAATGTAGACTAGATTGGACTACATAACATCCAAGGATTTTCAACATGTTGACAAGCAAATGGGGGAGCCCAGATATAGACCTGTTTGCCTCTCCCCAGAGCTACCAATTGGACAAATTTTGCACAAGGACTCACCACAAACAAGCCTGGAAAGTGGATGCTCTGTCCTTCAGCTGGAAAAGCCAATCAGTCTATGCCTTCCCTCCTCTGCTCTCCAAAGTACTACTAAAAATCAAACAGGAAAAACCAAGGATGATTTTGATTGCTCCAGACTGGCCGCTCCAACACTGGTACCTCCTCCTGCGCAGTGTGTCATGGTCATCTCCATGGCACCTGCCTCAGACACCTTCCCTGCTGTCTCAGCAGGAGAACCAGATTCTGCACCCTCAGCTTCTAACACTGAACCTTGCAGCCTGGCTAATTATTTACTCTACTATCCCTCAGCAAACCTGTGATGGATATTATTTTAGAGGCAAGGAGGCCTAGTACTAGAAAATCTTATGCTGAAAAATGGAAAAGATTATGTTCCTGGAACCAGTCTCAAGGGATGAGCACAGCAGCTCCCAGTTTACTTCAGATTTTACAATACGTAACTGAGATGCTTCACAAGGGCCTGTCTTTTTCCTCCATTAAAATCCACGCCTCAACCATTTCAGCTCATTATAACACAGAACCTCCCCTCTTCTCTCATCCACTGCTCAAGCAGTTCCTCAGAGGGGCTAAAAATTTGAGACCACCCAGGAGAGCTCCAACCCCAGCCTGGGACCTTAACTTTTAAATAAAAACCGACTCAGCTCCCAGGAATCTGAAAACTTTTTAATAGACCATACGCTATAAAATAGCAGCAATAAAATCCAGATAAAAATGGTTACTTAGCGCTTTCACCCGTATCAATGCTCGGGCATCATCAGAGTAAACCAGCTCTTCCAAAACAGTTGTATTTGTAGCTTCCACTTGTGCGCACACCCCTTCTATGTAAACCAATCACAATTAAAAAAAACAACAATTCAAATACAAAAATCAAAAAGTCTGTCATAAATATAAAAAATATTCAAAGTAACCAAAAAAGCACCAAAGTTGCGAGTCCTCAGTATAAATTTAATTAAATATTAAGCACTTTCATCAACAAGTATGACGTCTTCAGAACAAAGGAACAATCTCAAAGAAGTTTAAATACACAATACCATTTAGCTATTGGTTCAAATTTAACCAATGCTATCAAGAAGAATTCATGAATATTTAACAACCAAGATACCCAAGGCTAAAACTGTGTTTACAAAAAAGTAAAATTGTGTTCACCAACATATTGGTTACAAAAAACTTTTAAATATGCACATTTACATATTGTTGTATGTCATTAAAAAAAACAAACAAATCAATTCTCAGTTGCTTTTAAAATTCTTTGACTGGCTGCAGAATAAAAAATACTTGTTTAAATAAAGCTTTTACTGCTAAAATCATATGAAAAAATTGTGTGAGTAAATGTTTCCCTTGGGAAATGCTACAAGACATGCAAATTTGATTTCAAACTTGTTTACTTTCAATAAACATCTTAGAATATATTTAAACTTGTTCTGCCTTTTTCTTTTAAAATAGTATTTTATAACATGTTCATTTAATCCTGGTGGAAAATCTGCAGCCAACCTCAGCTGCCACAAAAGTTCCTTCTGTAATGCATTTTGCCAATCACCACCTCTCGCTGCAACAAATACAAAATCAAGGATGGCAAATTTAAAACCTACAAAATTCATACATAACTCGCTATGTTTGTATAGAGCGTTAGTCTCTCTTTTTGTTTTTTATGTCGTATAGATGTTCATATATCCTGGTCTTAAATAGCCTGTCCATCTTGCCTACATAGAATGAGGAACAGGTATTGCATATAGCTATATATATCAGCTTACTAGAAGAACAGTTGCCACTTTTTAAAAAAATATAACTTTTATTCTGGTTATCAGTTGTAATAGAACTATATTGTAGAATATATGAACAATAAGAACATCTACCACAGGGTTTACTTCCACCCTTTTTCGCTTGGATACCCTTTGAAGTACTGCCCCTCTCTAACAATGATTTTATGTTGGGTCCTATTTTTGTAGAAAATAAAGGTTTGTCACCCAGTATTCTAAATACTTCACTGTTGGTTTTAAAGATGTTCCAATTTTTCATTAATATTCCCTTCATCTGAGAATACAAGGGGCTGTACTGTATCACACAAGCTGCTTGTAAATCTGTTTGGTTCTTGACTTCTAAACTCCTAACTGAGTTGTCAATGGGGTCACCACTTCTACCCAATAAGAGCATATATACATTGCCCCACTTATCCAGAACATCTGAGAGTATAGGATCTATAAAATAGCCAGGATAACCTCTCTCTAGGAACATATCCCTTAAAAATTTAAACTCGCTGATCACATCACTTTTCAGTGATGTCATTCTGGCAATTCTAATGGCCTGACCTTTAATAATACTTTTTTTCTGGAAAGTAGGGTGATGGCTATTAAAATGTAGGTAGCTATTGCAAAAGGTATTCTTACGGTAGATTCTAGAGCTATATCCATCTTGGGCTTTTATTATCATAGTATCCAGGAAATTAATCTTTCATGGAACTGAAAGGTGAATTTCAGAAAATCAGTGGTTTCATTTAAATACTGAGTGAGTACAGGTATTTTGTTTTGGTTCCATTTCCACATTATAAAAATATCGTCCAGAAATCTACCATAAAATATATTTGACAGGAAAAACTCACTTTGAAAAACATGTTTGGTTTCCCATCCCAATAAAACCAAATTTGCATATAGGTTCATACTAGGCTATCTGACCTAGGGCATTTATAAGCCTAGCCAGAGTGTGTTTGGCTTTCGCCACCCGTTTTAAATTAATTTTGCTATGCCCTTTTTCGAGGTTAGTATACTGTGCCTCTGTCTAACAGTGACAGAAGTGATATCCAGGGTAAACCTACGATCTCCCATCCACTCATCAAGATTCCTCTTGAAGAGAGTCAGTGAGGGACTCTGGAATAAAATCCCAGTCCAGGTTAGGCAGAGTGAAGGGAGCCTCTGGGTTATGAATCTGTCCCTGGTGGCACATGCCACCCCCATAGCTACCCCTTTTAGTTGTTGAAAATATTCCCCCTCAAAATAGATGTAATTATTTACCAATATAAGATTCACGAGTTCACATGTTAACAAAAGTTAATCCGTAGTAAAAGACGAACTGGCAAGAAGTACTTCAAAAAATCGCAACCCTTCTTGTTTAGGAATACTTGAAAATAAGTCCTGTACATCTACAGTTAAAAATAAATAGACATTCAGGAAACCACAATTCTTTCTTTAATTGACCAAGGAAATCCCATGAATCCTTTAATAAATGAGGATATTTTTTCCACAATATGTTTTAATTTTCTGTCAATGTGTACTGCCAAATTGTGAGATTTAGAGCTTGCAGCTGCTACAATCAGCCTAAAGGGTGTTTTTTTCAGGTTCTTGTGCATTTTAGGTATACCAAAAAGAACCGGAATCTTGGGGTATATGTTCATGAGAAAATCATAATCCTTTCTTGATATCCTCTGGTCCATAAGGTATTCATACAAGTAGCTGTCTAATCTTTGATATGAGATCTTATTTTTAGAACATAAGGAATAATTGTCCACATTAAACGAAATGTTTTGCATAACATTTGTATATTCCTCTGAATTGTATGAAATAATCCCTCCACCTTTATCAGGTGTCATAATGCGTATTCCCTTATCTTCTCTCAAAGTCTTTATAAGATTTCTTTCCTCATAGTTTAAATTTGAATAGGTTTTCTTTTTCTCTCCCCATACCTTATATATATATCTTCTTTCACTAGTTTTTCATAAGCAGTGACCAATGTATGTAAAGGGGGATTGAAAATACTACTTTTTTTAGGAATTTCTTTAGATTTATTTTTAGTAGTTTTATCTGAAAACATCATATTCACGTTTTAATTTTCTCAAATATAGCTGTAAATCAACCATCACCGTGGCTATATCAGATATTTTAGTTGGAACAAATTTAAACCCTTTGGAGAATAAAGAAAAAAAAATCTTATGTAATACTAATCCCAGTGTAATTGTATATATTAAATCCATTTAAAGTGTATTGAATTCCATCTTTAGACTTTATTAAATCTAAAGTATCAACCACCTGGGGTGACCCTTGTACTTCTGTGTTGCTTTGTTGTTTGTTTTGTATACCTCCTGATTGCGGCTTGCTATTCTCTCTGAGCTTCTTGGGAGCGGAAAATCCTGAAAATCTCCCAAGTGGTTGACATCTTCCCCATAGTCTTCAGATTCTAAGTCAAGGTTAAAATTAGAATTGACTTTGTCTAACTCATCAGTTGGCAAACGGGTTATCGGGCCATGTTCACCCTCATAAGACTAATTTGTCTGTAGGATACACTCTACATTGTTTGTACTGCCTATAATCTCTCTCTAATTTCTTCACTTTTTTTATTAAATATACTATCACATCTCTTGTCAACTCTATTGATAATTTTGTAGTACAAGTTGTCATTGTGTAAATAGCAAGTCAGTAACAGTTTTTTCATTCACTTCATTTCAAAGCTTTTTTTCCCATTTTCTCATAGAAAAAAACAGATGTTATGTAGTTCTATCTCGTCTACATTCTTACCCGTGGGTTCAAAGCCGAATGTCTGCACTGACTCTGCTGATTTTACTAGCTCGAAGTCTCTCATTGGCTGGGCTAAGCAGGTATCCCATGGTGCACTGCTCCATATCCCCAGATCTCGTTTGCCGCTCAAGTAGCTAGGACGTGGTCTCACTTGGCTGTGGCCAAGTGCCGCCTTTTCTTGATTTAAGATAAGTTTGATTCATTCAAAAGCTATTTTCATAGCTATTGTTTAAATCTGTCTAATTTTGTCTGGTGTGTTAGGCTTTGTGCTAGGCTTTGTGATTGTGAGATTTTTGTGTGGTATCCCTCTTACTGTTCCCCGGGCAAGGCCCGTTTCAGTTGGAGGGCCTAGTTCTCCTCCGTTTCCTTCTGTGTTCACCAAACCGTTTAAATTGGAGGTTTTGGCTACCCTCTCATTCTGTTCCTATCCATTGTTTAAAATTGTGCTAGAGTTTGTGTGCGTTTGATCGCTGTTTTGGTGTGGGTTACCTCAGTGTCATTCCTGCCTTTATAGAGTGAACACCTGTTCTTGTACTGACTTGGTTTTGCGTTGTGGGTGCAGTAGTTGAAATGTCTAAGGATATGAAGGAGCATAAACCTTCGGGATTTAAAAAGTGCTCAAAATGTGGGTACAAAATGTCCATAACTGATGGACATTCCATTTGTGTCTACTGCTTAGGAGCCATCCATCTGCAGGAATCATGCAGCTTTTGTCATGCGTTCAGCCCTAGAGTTCTCCAAGAAAGAAAATAAGCTAATCTTAAAGGGACTGTTAAAACTCTTTTTTGAAGAGGCTATGGATTCGGCTTCCAGTGGAAAGTCTGAATCTGGCAAGTCAAAAAAGAGATCTCTGGCTCAGTCAGCTTCATCGGAGCCTCTGGAGAAAATGTCTAAAACTGCATCGACCTCCTCTGCTCCACTGTTCTCTGGGCCACAGGAAGGATCGGAATCTATGGAACCGGCATCTGCTCCAATTGTATTGGAACCTCCTAGGAGCCCGATCACCCAGTCTCAAATCTACTTCTCCTGAGAGGAGATCGCATTCTCCATCCCTGTCCTCCAAATCCTCCAGGACCCTTTCGGATGTGGATAGGGTGGTTCAGAGGCTCCTCCAGTCACCGGTTTTGGCAAAATTGTTTTTGGCTCAGACCCAGTCTGCTCCGGAGCCAGTCCCGACACCGATAATTCCTCCTCCGAGCACATCTCTGTCTTCAGAGCCGGAGTGTTCCGTGCCAAGTGATGTTTCTAGGCCGGTTCCAATGCCCCATTCGGCTCCATCGGTACCTGCGTCGGCTCCATCCTCTGGGTTCAGGACTTAGGACTCTTCGGTCGGGCCCGAGGGGGACATCTTGGGACTTATTTTGGTTCAGAGTCTCCCTCTCGGTGCTTCAGCTCGGGGAACTTTGACTCCTGTCATGGCCTCTGAGACTGGTTGCTCCTCGGACTTGGCCTGGCCAGACCGTCTGCTACATCAGGCGGGTCGGTCAGTCACCCACCACTCCGGTGAGAGCTTTTGTTCACCACCCATCCATGGACAGCAGAGCACCAGAGCCTAGGGATACCCCCATGAGTGGTCCCCAAATTTCTGAGGAGCCCCCCAGAAAGAAAACATGCAAGAGGAAGCACATAAACTCCCAAGATGAGTCCCTCGCCTCTGCTACTGACCTCGAGGAGGAATCTAAGGGGTCCCCCAAGTCATCCTCTGTTTCCTTCTCCGATATCCTGGAGATACTGAAACATATAGGTGACTGGCCTTCCAAGGCCCCTTCTGAGGAGGAGTCGGTATTCCTTAAGGCTTTTGGTGCTCAACCATCCGCCTCCTGGGTGTCTCCACCCTTCGAACTCCTTGACTTGATTTGTCGAAGAGTGTGGGAGAACCTTGATTCTGTGGAGCCCGTGCCCAGGCGTCCCAACAATTTTCTTTCCTCACCCCCAGGGCAAAGAGTTTGTCTAAAGCAGTTCCTGTAGATGCCATGGTGGCGGCAGCCACCCAGAAGGAAGTAGAGTCTTCTTCATCCGTCCATTCTCCTAAAAGAAGTCTAGGACCATGGACCGGTACGGGAAGTGTACCCTCATGTCAGTGACCTTTACATTACGGTCGCTGAATTACTTGTCTCACTTCCCTCTGCTCCAGAGAGATCTCCTCAGAGTTAGGAGATACTCTTGCGGGTAACGTTCCTAAGGCGGTGGCTCAGACTGTTAACGCCCAGGTTTCTACCCTCAACTCTATTGTCAACTCATCCATGAGTCTCATTTCATATGCAGTCGAGGGAGTGAGTAGGGCAGCAAGCTCAGGGGTCGCCCTTAGGAGGCAAGCCTGGCTGCGCCTGTGTCACTTTGCTGAGTCTCAAGTCTTTCTTCACTGACTCCCCCTTTAATGGTTCTTCCTTGTTTGGGACCAAAGTGAAAGACACCCTCACCAGGTGCGAGCAAGAGGGAAAGACCCTGTCTGCCGTAGGGGTCTGTTTTTCCCTTCCTTCTAGGCCTTATCCCAAGCCCCAGCGGTGGGGGGGGGGGGATGTGGTTCAAGATATCAGTTTTTTTCCTGCCGTACAAGGTGAACCCCCATCCAGAGGCAGGGGAGGGGGGTTATTCAGGAAGACGTTGCTGCAGAGGGGGGGCCCCCCGCAATTCGGGGAGACCGCAACTCCTTCCGTGGTTCTCCATACTCTCATTCCTGATGGTGTGCCCGACTGCGCTTATCCAGAGCCAGTCGGGGGTCGAATTTCCTTATCCGGAAGCCTGGGAAAGCATTACCCAGGACCGATGGGTATTACGGATAATTTCCGGAGGTTACCTCATTCCATTCTCATCAGTACCCCCGCCAATCAGAAAAATCCCGTATGTTCCACCCAGTCAAAGGGATCAAGCAGCCTCAGAGGTCTCGCAGCTGCTAGAAAAAGGAGCTATCCAGCGTGTCCCCTCAGACCAAATTGGATTAGGGACTTGCTCGAGATTCTTTTTGGTGCCGAAAAGAACAGGGGACCTGAGACTCGTACTAGATCTCAGCCAACTCAAAAATCTCATACACAAGTCCAAGTTCCGTATGGTCACACTACAGTCTATTCTCCCATTGTTGGGAGAGGAGGTATGGATGTGCTCCATCGACCTCAAGGATGCTTACTACCATGTGAAAATGGACAGAGCATCCAGGAGTCACCTATGCTTCCGGCTGGGAGCCAGTCACTTCCAGTTTCGAGGCCTGCCCTTTGGTCTCACCACAACCCCCAGGGTGTTCAAGTGTATGGCGGTGGTAACGGCTCACTTGAGACGTCAGGGATTCCAGGTGTTTCCGTATTTGGACGACTGGCTCCTTACCGCTCCCACCAGGCATCTACTAGTTCAAACCAGGGATGCTACCCTCAAGCTATTTCACCAGTTGGGCATAACAATAAATTGGGAAAAATCTGCCTTATTGCCCTCAGTGTCACCTTTTATAGGAGCAGAATTAGACAACGTTCGAATGCGAGCATTTTTACCACAAGAAAGGATCAGAGTATTACAACAACAGATGCACATGCTGATGCCCCTGAGACAAGGGAAGGCAAGATGGGTTCTCCAACTCCTAGGGACCATGGCAGCAACAGTCATGTTGGTCCCTCTAGCAAGACTACACATGAGAATTCTCCAATGGCTCCTCTTTGTTCAATGTTCTCTCCAAAGACCCCTACTGTCTCATCCCATCTTGCTCACAGACAGATGCAAGCAGGACCTAGGTTGGTGGCTGTACAACAACCAATGGGGGAAAGCCCTTCGTTCCACCTATCCCGGTTACCACGGTGACCACGGACACCTCCCAGATGGGGGGGGGGGCATTATCTTGGCAGGACAGTCCAAGGCATGTGGCAAGAACACGAGATACATTTGCATATAAACGTCCTAGAGATGAGAGCAGTGCTGCTTGCGTTCCAGGCACTTCATAGGGTTCTTCTAGGGACGATTGCTGTACACTCAGACAACATGTCAGTAGTGTGGTATCTCAACAAGCAAGGGGGGAACCCGGTCTTACCCTCTGTGTAGAGAGGCCATGTGAGTGTGGCATTGGGCAGTAGCTTCCCAACGGTTTTTGGTGGCAGCGCACATTCCGGCGAAGTCCAACGTGATTGCGGACAGGCTAAGCAGAACTATCCTGATGCCTTACCAGTGGTCCCTGAATCGCCTGGTTGCAGAGCGAATCTTCAGCAGATGGGGTCAGCCTTGCTGCGACCTTTTTGCCAGCCCTCTCAATGCGAAATGCAGCAACTACTTCATGCTGATCCCCCCACAGGGGGAGTCACCCAGGGACGCTGTGGTTCACGATTGGCCCTCCGGTCTGCTTTATGCTTTCCCTCAGTTTCCCCTGCTGTCAAAGGTGATTCAGAAAGCGCAATCCTTGGAAAGCGGAATCATTCTGATTGCTCCACATTGGCCTCGTCAGGTTTGATTCCCCTTTCTTCAGCAGTTCACTGTGGACACTTCTTGGACTCTGGACCCTCAACCAGATTTACTGACACATGTCGGGACAGCTCCACCCCTCCCTGATGACTCTCCGGTTGACAGCCTGGCTACTCCACTTCCATAGTTAGTCAGACTTCATAATTTTTCACCGGAAGTGGTCCATATATTATCGTCCTCTCATAAACCATCCACTAGAAAGATTTATTCTAGTAAATGGAAAAGGTTCTCTATCTGGGCGCATACCAGAGGCATTGATCCTTACACTGCCCCAATAGATTCAGTTCTGGAATTCTTGTCTATGCTTTTCCATCAGGGGTCCCCATCAGCCACCATCAAAGTTCAACTGGCAGTGATATCTAATTTCCACGTAGCGAATGAGCCTAGTCTCATGGCACATAGACTATTCAAAGCATTCCTCAAAGGTACTCTGTTGCTTCGTCCCCCGGTGTCTGGAACCTATCATGCCCTGGGATCTCAATTTTGTTCTACAAGCCCTTACTTTACCACCCTTTGAGCCTGCAGCTACCTGCGAATTGAAATAATTCTTGACATGGAAAACAGCCTTCTTAACAGCAGTCACTTCAGCGAGGCGGGTTTCGGAAATTCAAGCCCTCTATCAAACCTCCATATTTAATCTTCCATAAAGATAGGGTCTCTCTTAGACCAAACTCCTCATTCCTTCCTAAAGTGGCTTCCGTTTCTAACATAAATCAGTTCATTGAGCTGCCTGTTTTCTTCCCCCACTTTTCTAACAAGGCAGAATTTAGATTTCACCATTTGGATGTACATAAACAGTTACGCTTCTATCTACACTGGACAAAAGATATCTGGAAGTCTCCTTTTTGGAAAACCGAATGGGATCCCCGATATCCAAAGTCGCACTGTCTAGATGGATAGCCAGTTGTATCTCTTTCATCTATCGAGCAGGAGATAAAAATGTGCCATTTCTGGTCAAGGCACATTCTACTCGGGCTGTTTCTACATCCACAGCCTACCAAGCCAGATTGCCAATGGATAATATATGTGCTGCAGCTACTTGGGCTTCTCACACTTTTGTTTCTCATTACAAATTGGACGTGGTCTCCAGGGGCAGGTCTTCCTTTGGCTCCACAGTTCTCAGGAGTATTTTCCTATGAGCCAACCAGGATATAGGTGCTATGGACGCTGTCCCACGGGTAAGAATGTAGGCGAGATAGGACTACATAACATCAAGAAGTTATTATTCACCATAATGTTCGATGTATGTAGTCCATCTCTCCTCACATTTTTACTTACCCCCCCCCCACCTTCCCCCTTCCTGGAGGATTTGGAGGTTCGGTAGTCATCTACAGAGTTCCCTTGCTTAGCTTATTCTTTATATGGATGTGATGTGTGCATGGAGTACAAATGAGTTTTGCAGCAAACTAGATCTGGGGATATGGAGCAGTGCACCATGGGATACCTGCTTAGCCCAGCCAATGAGAGACTTCGAGCTAGTAAAATTGGCCAAGTCTGAGCCGATATTCAGCTCTGAACCCACGGGTAAGAATGTGAGGCGAGATGGACTACATACATCGAACGTTATGGTGAGTACATAACTTCTTGTTTTACCTAATAATTCAAGTCCCCATTTATCGAACATAGTAAAAGCTTGGATAATATCCGTATCCTAATAAGTACCAAAAGGGAATTTAAAAACCCTTAGTCCCTGTGTGAACTACTTTGGTTATTTGAATGAATGTATTAAAAAACAATCTCCATCTGGCACATTTTATATTTAAATAGCTTTTTTCAAAAATATGTATCATCTTTCAATGGCCCATATCTAGAATGTCCAGCTTCTCTGATCAAAGCACCATTGCTAGATTTCGGACTAGAGGTAGAAAATGTAAAACGTTTGTTTACTAAGGTACCAAAATGTCCAACATTGTCTCTTGAACGTGTAGTTTCTTGGCAATTACACGAACATACTTCAGTTTTGGATTTCACATACTCTTTCCCCAGCACATTTGTGTTTTATACAAGGTACACAGCTGTTTTTAGATTTAACATTAAAGTTATTAGTACCTGTTAGTACAGCTTCCTTCAAACCTGCTGGTTTCGGATTAAAATGTTCGTCTGGGATGAGCTCTATTTCGCCATCAAATTTCACTACACAGTTGCTCTTTTGGCTTTGTTTCGAACGAGGAGGGCCCTGCCCACATCTTTTCTCACCAAAATGGTTAAAATTGCAATGAGAACGCCGTTCTGTTTCTTCATGATGAATTTGCGCCTTCGCTATGACGTCGCCACCTCTCCAAGCGGCATGTCAAGTTTAAAGATGGAATTCACTACACTTTAAATGGATTTAATATATACAATTACACTGGGATTAGTATTACAAAATTTTTTTCTTTATTCTCCAAAGGGTTTAAATTTGTTCCAACTAAAATACCTGATATAGCCACGGTGATGGTTGATTTACAGCTGTATTTGAGAAAATTAAACTTGAATATAATGTTTTCAGATGACTACTAAAAGAAAATCTAAAATTCCTAAAAAAATGAAGTAGTATTTGCAATCCCCCTTTACATCCATTGGAAAACCTCATCTTTGGCCAGCTAAGAACTTGCTATATTCAATTGGACGTATAAGAGAATTTAAGTACCTTTATCTGCTCTTTTTTTTTCAAAAAAATACGGTATTTAAATTGATTTTAACTGTGTGGAAGGAATATTAACTGAACTGGAAGTTTTCACTCTGCTCTTCAGTTAGTCCCACCCACCCTCCCTGTTTTTGTTTTGGTGTTAATCTTAGTGGCCTTGCAACTGCCCACCCCTCTTGTAAATTTGTGTTTGGATACTACTCCTGGGCCTATCTCATTTGCTCACTCAACTGAGTGCAGTGAGATCATATTCTGATTTCAGGCACTCCTCTGTGTACAAGAGAGCATCTGGGAAACAGAAAAAAAAATTTAAGCTCGTTTCCTGCCTTTCCTGTTAAGTGGTATAGACTATTTGTAGGCTTCTGAGCCCCCAAGCCCTTCTGTGTTGGAGGGAAGCCTTCTAGCGTAGTTTTTTTTATAACTAGCCAGTTTTCTAGTTTCAGCACTCAAATCTGTTTCTTTGATCTCAGCACTTGTTCAGGAAAATTTCATCTGCTTTTACTGTACTTGTGCTTCTACCTACTTTTTTTTACTTTTGCATCATCTTAAAAGTACTCAATTGTATTTATTACTGCTTGGTGTAACTCATTCTAAGCCTTTTGGTTTAAACACTTGGGCTTCGGACCAGTTGTTTTGCACTGAGAGGGTTTGTGGTCTGCACTGTAGTGGCAGAACAGGTAGTTTGCATCCTTCTAGGTTGGGAACTGCTGATTGAGGGCTCAGTGTCTGTTGTTCTAAAAGTGTATTAATTCTGGTTTAAGCACTTGGGCTTTCAGGCCAGTTATTTTACATTAAGAGGGTTCGTGGTCCGCACTCTTGTGGGAGGAGAGGCTGGACTCTGCCCTTCTGAGCTGGGAATTTCTGGTTGAAGGCTTATAGTGCATGCATATCTGAACTGCTTCTTACTGAAGTTGGTGTGCTTTGTTTGCTGTGGCATAGACTGGATTCGGGCCTGCTGGATCTAGCTTTGTTTGTGTAACTTGAGCACTAATCCAGGCATTCTCTAAAGTATTCAGTTGTATTTATTACTGCTTGGTAGTAACTTGATTAAAGTGTAGCTATCATTCTAAGACTTTTGGATTAAGCACTTGGGCTTCAGACCAGTTGTTTTACATTAGGAAGGTTTGTGGCATGCACTGTGGTGGCAGGACAGGTAGCTTTTATCCTTCTAAGTTGGGAACTGCTGATTGAGAGCCCAGTGTCTGTTGTTCTTAAAGTGTATTAGTTCTGGTTTAAGCACTTGGGCTTCAGGCCAGTTATTTTACATTAAGGTTTGTGGTCTGCACTCTTGTGGGAGAAGAGGCTGGACTCTGCCCTTCTGAGCTGGGAATTTCTGGTTAAAGGTTTATAGTGCCTGAATATTTGAACTGTATCTTACTGAAATTGGTACACCTTGTTTGCTGTAGCATAGACTAGATCCAGGCCTGCTGAATCTAGCTTTGTTTATATGCTTGTTGTTTGCTTGTTATTTCCCTGGAACGCTAATTCCACCTAATACGCAGCTTCTCAGCGCTTCTGTGGATCACTAGTGATATCTGCATTGCTTATTGTACTTATTTCCTTGTTTCACTTGAAAGTTACTGTTTGTCATTTTTGCATTTGTTACCTGCAACACATTGCACTTAAGTTACCTGGCACTTGCTCACTAAAGCAATTATGTAAGTCAGCACTAAAAATTAAAAGCACTACACCCTCACTCCCCACTGGCCCTGGTTTTCAATTAAGGAATTCCCAATATTATTCTAGCATGTCCAAAGGTCAGTTGTCAATCTCCTCTCCGGTCCAGCTGGTGAATCTGGGAATCTTGAGGCAATGTTACAACTGCCTCATGTACACAGACAACCCTCTCCTCCTCCCAACAAATTCCAACACATGAGAGATGCAACCATATAGCCAAACTGGAGGCTAAGCTCTCTCAACTCAGTACTGGCATAACCAGTCAGGAGGAGAAGGAAACCACACTCACTACAATTCCAGTCTCCCATAGACCTACCACGACAGCAAACCAAACACACAGTCACACAAAAACATACTCGGAGGCTCTAAATAAAGATCTGCCGAAGCAGCAGAGACCTCCAAAGCAGACACCCAAGCAGCCGCTACCCCAAAACAAAACGCGTGCAACACATCTCACAAAGCCAGTGTGCCGAACAGTCACAGCCCTTAAGACTAAACAACACACCTGATACACTTGTAATAGGCAACTCTATCGTCAGGCACACTGACGTCCCGCTCACCAGGCTGAACAAGGAGAGGGTCACAGTGAGCAGCCTGTCGGGCACTCAGGTCACTCCAAGGCAAGTACAAATATGACTCTGCCATTGTCCATGCTGGTGTGAATGACCTGAGATGTACCTTCCTGGACTACATGAAAAGAGACATAAAGGAGCTCTCTGAGCATGTAGCCCAGGCCGGTATGACCCTGACCTTGAGTAGCATCTTACCCTCACCAAGAATGATGCCACAATATGAAGGCAAGATGATCAATTTCAACAATTGGCTTAAGTACTGGTGTCATTCAAAGGGGATCCAATGCCTGTCAGCTTGGGATGATATGCTCGACAAGCCACGATGCTTCGCTAGGGACGGCTTGCACCTGCCACCCCTGGGCTTTCGGATATTGGCAAAGGCTCTTGCTACCCCCATAGTGCTTTTTTTAGGCAAGGCTCAAAAGACAAACCCACCTCCATAGGTATCACAAGGGATAAGAAACTGAGTAATGCTACTCAATGCCAGAAGTCTAAACCTCAAGATGCACGCACTCTAAACTCTCCTTAGCATTGAGAACATCGATATCTGTGCAGTAACAGAAACCTGGTTCAGGGCTCCCGAGAGCACCCCAGCACTACCAGGTTATACCTCATACCATGCTTTTCGGCCCCAAAACTTGGACCGAACCACAAAAGGAGGGGGAGTATCGATATTCAAAGATACCCACACCTCCAGGTTGGTGGCAAAGCACAAAGCATCAGAGACTATCCATGTGCAACTAACAGTGGGTAAAACTGCCTTCCAGTTTATAGCCTGCTACAGACCACCCTCCCAAACTCAGGAACCCCACTCGGCCTTCCTGAGAACACTGGAAAATATGAAGGTCTCTCCAAACACCATTATATTGGGCGACTTCAACTACCCAAACATAGACTGGGAGCATTACCCTAGCTCCAACACCCTAGCCCAAAGGTTCCTAGAATTTATAAACTCAAATGCTATGGAACAACTTGTTACCACTCCCACAAGAGGGAAAACATACTGGACCTGATCATCACCAACATGGGGACTCTATGCTCCAGACCAGAAGTGTATCCCTCACTGGTAAGATCAGACCATAAACTAATCTCACTGGATATTCACATCCCGACCCCACCCCCTGCCCAGAAAACCACAGTGAAAAACTTTTCTAAAGCAAATTTCACACTCCACAAAACTGAGGTGGAATCCTTCAAAGCCCCCGGGCCTGTGGAAAATACGGCCCAGACCATAGAATCCTTTATAAACGCATTCTATGAACACCTTCAGGAATGCATGGATCATGCGATCCCAAATAAAACCAAGACCCAATCCTCCAAAGGCAGACGTCCTGTCTGGTGGACCCCAGCCATAAACAAACTATACAATAGAAGGAGGAAGCTACTAAATGATAGAGCAAAATCCCAAAAGGGGAAGGCATCGCTGATCAGTATTAGCAAAAAACTACGGGCACACACAAAATTGTCTAAGGCCAGCTTCGAGAGACAAATTGCACAGGACACTAAGGATAATCACAAGGCTTTCTTTAGTTATGTTAGGAACCTGGGTGGTAATTCCCAGATATGCTCAGAATTAGTCCAAAATGACAAAAAATACACCGAACCCACAGACATTGCCAACATCCTAGCTGACAGTTTCAGAGCAACCTCCCCCCTCCCCACGAAAAGGGCAAATATCTATCCCAGCAGAGTGCTGCCCCCCTGACATCTCAGATGCTCAGGTAAGAGCCGCCCTCTCCAAAGCAAAAAACACAGCATCAATGGGACCAGATGGTGTCCCGGGCTGAGTCCTACATGAACTCCAAGAAGAGCTAAACCCAAACATAAAACTACTGTTCAATCTCAGCCTTACTACAGGATATGTGCCCAAAGAGTGGCGTACAGCAACAGTGGTCCCTCTCCATAAAGGTGGTGCCTCAACGGATCCTGGAAACTATCGCCCCATAAGCCTGACTAGCTTGGTCTGCAAAGCTATGGAAAGGATCATCATGGACCTCATAAGTAAAGATATTGGGGACCGACAAACACTGGATCCTACCCAGTTTGTTTTTGTTAAGGGCAGATCCTGCCTCTTAAACCTGGTTGATTTCTTTGAAACTGTCACCAAGGCCATTGACGAGGGGAAGGTGGTCCACACAGCCTACCTGGACCTCGCAAAAGCCTTCGATACTATACCCCATTCGGGCATTATAGATAAGCTCACCAGCTTAAATATAAACCCCTATGTCACTAGATGGATTGCAAACTGGCTCAAGGACAGAACCCACATGGTTAGAATTGCTGGAGCCATGTCAGACTCCAAACCAGTTACAAGTGGTGTCCCACAAGGCTCAGTCCTGGGACCTCTCTTGTTCGGTATATATTTCTCGGAGGTACAGGCCAACACGGAAGGACTGTGGCTGACCAAGTTCGCAGATGACTGCAAACTGGGTGCCATAATCGACTCTCCAGCCGACACAAGCATCCTCCAAAAGGGCCTCATAGAAACAGACAACTGGTGCCAGAGCCATGGCCTCCAGCTAAATGCCAAAAAGTGTATAGTCATCCCCTTTGGCAAAAACAAAGTGCCCACAAATTACCACATAGGTGTTAATCCATTAAGTACAGAAGAAGTAATTAGGGACCTGGGGACCCAAGTTGATAGCAATCTCTCATTTGACAACCACGTGGCCAAAGTGGTTAGAAAAACATTTTATATAGCCCACCTAATCATGAAGGGATTCACATCTAGATCAGGGGAGGTCATCGTGCCTCTTTACTCATCCCTCATCAGGCCCATAATTGAGTACAATGCCCCTTTTGGGGTGTACCTTACCAGACACCTGCAGCAACTGGAAAGACCCCAAAAGTACCTCACCAAGAGGATCAAAGGGCTCAGACAGATGCCATATGCTGCCCGGTTAAAGAAACTCCAGCTCTACTCAGTGGCATACTGCCTGTTCAGAGGCGATCTGTGCCTGACGTATAAAGCCATGTCCAACCCACAATTAATGGACATGCTGCACCTCAGAAAATCCAAATCCCATCGAGCTACACGCTCGAGAGACTTGAACCTCAGCACTGAAATGAATAGGACATGCTGGAGGGACAGATTCATAACCCAGAGGCTCCCTTCACTCGAATAAAATCCCAGTCCCGGTTAGGCAGAGTCCCTCATTGACTCTCTTCAAGAGGAATCTTGATGAGTGGATGGGAGATCGTAGGTTTACCCCGGGTATCACTTCTGTGTCACTGTTAGACAGAGGCACAGTATACTAACCTCGAAAAAGGGCATAGCAAAATAAATTTAAAATGGGTAGCGAAAGCCAAACACATTCTGGCTAGGCTTATAAATGCCCTAGGGCAGATAGCCTAGTATGAACCTATGAACCTATAAGATGTATATAAGGTATGGGGAGAGAAAAAGAAAACATTCAAATTTAAACTGAGGAAAGAAATCTTATAAAGACTTTGAGAGAAGATGAGGGAATATGCATTGACACCTGATAAAGGTGGAGGGATTATTTTATACATTTCAGAGGAATATACAAATGTTATGTAAAACATTTTGTTTAATGTGGACAATAAGCATGGCTTAGTGGTAGGTCATACAGACTAATGTTACCAAGGTCCTGGGTTCGAGACTGACAGTGGGAATTTATTTTGGGTTGGGAGGGTGGCCTAATGGTTAAGGTGTTTGCCTTACAAACACAAGGTGCAGGGTTTGAGTCTCACAAGGGATAATTGGCTAAGCTTAAAATGGCTTGCAAGGGCAGTTAGCTTAGTACTAACCTATTATTCCTTGTGTTCTAAAATGAGATTCTAATCTCATATCGAAGATTAGACAGCTACCTGTATGAATACCTTATGGACAAGAGGATATCAAGAAATGACTATGATTTTCTCATGAACAAATACCCCAAGGTTCCAGTTCTTTTTGGTATACCTAAAATACACAAGAACCTGGAAAAAAACACCCTTTAGGCCGATTGTAGCAGCTGCAGGCTCTAAAACTCACAATTTGGCAGTATACATTGACAGAAAATTAAAACATATTGTGGAAAAATATCCTCATTTATTAAAGGATTCATGGGATTTCCTTTGTGAATTAAAGAATTGTGGTTTCCTGAATGTCTATTTTTAATTATAGATGTACAGGACTTACTTTCAAGTATTTCTAAACAAGAAGGGTTGCGATTTTTTGAAGTACTTCTTGCCAGTTCGTCTTTTATTACGCATGAAATTTTGTTAACATGTGAACTCATGAATCTTATATTGGAAAATTACATCTATTTTGAGGGGGAATATTTTCAACAACTAAAAGGGGTAGCTATGGGGGTGGCATGTGCCCCCCTATATGCAAGTTTGGTTTTATTGGGATGGGAAACCAAACACGTTTTTCAAAGTGAGTTTTTCCTGTCAAATATAATATTTTATGGTAAATTTTTGGACGATATTTTTATATTATGGAAAGGGAATCAAGACAAAATACCTGTATTCACTCAGTATTTAAATGAAACCACTGATTTTCTGAAATTCACCTTTCAGTTCCATGAAAGATTCATTTCCTGGATACTATGATAATAAAAGCCCAAGATGGATATATCTCTAGAATCTACTGTAAGAATACCTTTTGCAATCGCTACCTACATTTTAATAGCCATCACCCTACTTTCCAGAAAAAAAGTATTATTAAAGGTCAGGCCATTAGAATTGCCAGAATGACATCACTGAAAAGTGATGCGATCAGCGAGTTTGACATTTTAAGGGATATGTTCCTAGAGAGAGGTTATCCTGGCTATTTTATAGATCCTATACTCTCAGATGTTCTGGATAAGTGGGGCAATGTATATATGCTCTTATTGGGTAGAAGTGTTGACCCCATTGACAACTCAGAAGTTTAGAAGTCAAGAACCAAACTGACTTCCAACAAGCTTGTGTGATACAGTACAGCCCCTTGTATTCTCAGATGAGGGGAATATTAATGAAAAATGTGAACATCTTTAAAACCAACAGTGAAGTATTTTGAATACTGGGTGATAAACCTTTATTTTCTACAAAAATAGGACCCAACATAAAATCATTGTTAGAGAGAGGCAGTACTTCAACAGGTATCCAAGCGAAAAAGGGTGGAAGTAAACCCTGTGGTAGATGTTCTTATTGTTCATAGATTCTACAAGATGGTTCTATTACAGTTGATCACCAGAATAAAAGTTATATTTTTTTAAAAGTGGCAACTGTCCTTCTAGTAAGCTGGTATATATAGCTATATGTAATACCTGTTCCTCATTCTGTGTAGGCAAGATGGAGAGGCTATTTAAGACCAGGATATATGAACATCTATACGACATAAAAAACAGACTAACGCCCTATACAAACATAGCGCGTTATGTATGAATTTTGTAAGTTTTAAATTTGCCATACTTGATTTTGTATTTGTTGAAGCGAGAGGTGGTGATTGGCAAAATGCATTACAGAAGAAGGAACTTTTGTGGCAGTTGAGGTTGGCTGCAGATTTTCCACCAGAATTAAATGAACATGTTACAATACTGCCTATTTTAAAAGAAAAGGCAGAACAAGTTTAACTATATTCTACGATGTTTATTGAAAGTAAACCAGTTTGAAATCAAATTTGCACGTCTTGTAGCATTTCTCAAGGGAAACATTTCCTCACACAATTTTTGCATATGATTTTGGCAGTAAAAGCTTGTATATTTAAACAAGTACATTTTATTCTGTAGCCAGACTAAGAATTTTAAAAGCAACTGAAAATTGATTTATTTCTTTGGTTTTTTAATGACATACAACAGTATGTAAAAGTGCATATTTAAAAGTTTTTTGTAACTAATATGTTGGTGAACAACACAATTTTACTTTTTTGTAAACTGTTTTAGCCTTGGGTATCTTGGTTAAGTATTCATGAATTATGGATTCTTCTTGATAACATTGGTTAGATTTGAACCAATAGCTAAATGGTATTGTGTATTTAAACTTGTCTTTTAGATTGTTCCTTTGTTCTGAAGTAATCATACTTGATGAAAGCGCTTAATATTTAATTAAATTTATACTGAGGACTCGCAACTTTGGTGCTTTTTTGTCTGCTTAGTTTTTGTTGGAGCACCATTTGCACCATTTATTTGATTTCTGTGTTTAAATATTCAAAGTAACTTGTGTGTTAATCTTAATTACAATACCTATTCCTATAAATATATACACATTTAAATACAGAATGAACTGTATTTTAAAATACTAAACGAAGAGATGTGGTCATTTTAATACCTGGTGGTTTGGATGCATCTAGCCTAAGTTGCCACATACATTCTCTCACCTCCAGTGAAGTCGTAACGTCACCCCCTCTGTCATTTGATGGAATTCTATCTTTTACAAAAAATAAGAATTTTTTAAAATTAGGACAACTCAAACTGTGTGTATATAGGGCATTGTTTGTTCTTTTTTTTGATGTCTCTTACGTGTTCATGATTCTAAGCCGTAACTTATAGTTTTACCCACATTAAAAAGTGGGACAGCTCAAACATGTGGCAATACACCACCATCCTGGTGTTACAATTGCAGTAACCCAGGCAATTGTTCTGTAGTAATTTTGAACTACATAGGGACCATTGTTAATAAACTTACAAGTGCTACATAGACCGCATTTGTTCATTTTAGAACTCTTGTAAATCTCTGTATGAAACTTCATTTCTTTAAGGTTCCTACCCGTACTATAGGTAAACATTGGAGTGTTCCCAATGATGTTAATAGTGTCCTTGTCAAAAACACTTTGCCATGTGTCTGTAATAATTTTCATAATTTGTCCTGAGGGGGTAAAATCATGGCTCGTTTTCTTTGATGTGTATTTGTGTTGAAAGCCAAAGTGCTTCGTTCACAAATCTCCTTACTCAACCCTCCTTTAAGGATGGGTTTAAAAACAGTATGTCTTTTCGCCTCAATCTCATTTCTTGTTCTATACAAAGCCTCTTGGGGGTATCATCTCTCAATGAACATATCAATTAGTCCTGTTAACTCATTTTTAACTGTTCATCACTAATGAGTCTAGACAATCTAACCATTTGTCCTTTGACTATGTTCTTTTTCTGAAAATATGGATGACCACTTTGAAAATGCAAAAAATTATTAGAATGTTTTTTTTACGATATATACTGGAGTTTAACTTCGTGTACCCCTTTGTGTAACAATGTCTAGTTACAAGTTTCGCCATGTATCTTGTGTGTAAATTTAAGAAATGGTGTGGTGTTATCAAGGAAATCAACAAATTTTTGGATCTCATCCTTACTCCCTTTCCAAAAAATTAAAATGTCAAGGTAGCGCAAATACAACATTATCTGATGCATATACTCTGATGAGAACACCTCTAATGTCTCCCATTCTGCCAGTACTAAATTGGCATAAATTGCACATCTGGCACCCATGGCTACTCCCGTGACCTGTCTAAAATGTTCACCCTCGAACCGAATAAAACTATTTGCCAGAATCAGTTCCATAAGTTCAACAATCTAGCTTCGCTTAACTGTATGGAAACCACTATACTTCTCCAAACAGTTGAATGTTTCAAGATCTTGTACCTGAGGAATAATCGACAATAGATTGATGACATCAGTTGTAACCATTGTAAAAGGTTCATCTATTTGAGTGTTCCTAATCGCATCCAAACAATGCCAAGAATCCCTCAGGATGTGTGGTAAGCATTTAGTGATGTTTTTACAATGAAAGTCAAGAAAAGAAGCCATTGCTTCTGTTTTTCGATCCCTTAACTGACGCAATAGGGCGGAAGGGTGGATCGTTTTGATTTTTGTGAATATTTGGTATCCCAAAAATGGAGGGAGTCACTGGTGAATCTACTATCAAATAGTGGTATTCATTATCAATGATTCTCTCCATTAACACTCGTGTAGGCGCCAATCAATTTTAGTGTAAGCCATACACATTTTGTTTTTCGAAACTCTGACCTATGTGGTCGTATCATTCAAAAGATTGTACATTTTGTTGGAATAATCCATAGAAGACATAATCACTGCCCCTCCCCCTTTGTCAGGTTTCATAACCCTGTAGTTGTTGGTGGATGTTACAAAATCTCTCACCGGATATCAAGTTATCCGGTTGTAAGTTGGGCCCCTTAAGCATCCTTCTAAGTTGTGTTTCACACATCTTCTCAAAAGTGTGAATACAGGGATGTGCAGGGGGAATAAAGGTACTTGGCCTTTTAAGCTCGATAATATTCTGTCCTTGGGCTAGAATTCTTGTAAAAAAACATTTCTAAATTAAGCTGTCTGGTATACATTTTAAAATTAACCAAAATATTAGCTGTTTAAATTCTGAACATAGGAACAAATGTAAACCCCTTCTTAAATAGGGACAAATAGTTCTCTGTTAGTTCCAAGTTCGTAAAGTTGTAAATACAAACATTGTCGGCTCTGGTTAGATTACATGTAAACCCAGTGTCAATGAATTCAACAAAACTCAATGAACCCTTCTGAGTATTATCGTCTATACTTGTGATTTCAGTGTTATAACCGCGGTGGTGGTGCTGCGGTAGCGTTGTCGCCTCACAGTAAGACGCTGTCCGGTTCAATTCTCAGCTAGAGTGTCTTCTGCATGGAGACGTGCGTGAATGGGCGTACCTTCGTTGAAGGTTGTGAGTCAGGGCTGGTAACTCGGCACTTAAAAATCAACTAACAATCATTAGCGGACCGGAGTTCCGCTGTGGCGACCCCTAACCAGGAAAAGCTGAAAGACGCAACAACTTGTGATTTCAATGTTACCATTAGTTTCTACTTCTAAACATGTGTTAAACAAATGAGACCGTGATGCTAGTATCTGAACATGATCCAATTCTGTAGAGAGAAATTCAAAACATAACCCATTCTGGGCTGTATTGTCACATGTTAAGTCACAAAGTACCAGTTGTCTCAGAGAAATGCTTCACAGTCTATAGTGGTCTGTTGTTTCCCTGGGACCACCTCCGTTTGTTGTAAAACCTCTGCCCTCTCCCCATCCCTTGCTGTTGCATATGTAGACCATGATTGCGCTCGCATATTCGTTCTGAGCATCTTACTGGATGGGGGTCTAAAAAAACATCGTTCCCATGATAAATGTCAGTGTCCATCACCAAATCATCTTCAAAACATTCACCAAACTGTTGGTTAGCACTGTGAATGTCCTGTTGGAAGTTGTCCACAGTATTGTTGTTGTTCCCAAAGTCAGTTCTAACATTGGCGTAGTTAAACTCCCTGAAGTGAGTATACACTGGTTGTTAATGTAGTATCTACTGTCCCTATTAAGTTTAGCTGTCTTAATCTCAAGACCTTTTTTCACAAAATTGTGTCAGATAAAATCTTATCATATTTGTGCTTGTTAAATTTGAACAGAAAATCTTTGGTGATACTGCTGTTAACCTGCCCCAGCTCCTCTTTTAACAAGTCTAATCGGTGAATGTTTCGAATAATGTGCATTAATTCCATACCTGTCCAGTCAAAGAAAGCCAACAGTTCTTGAAATCCTTCTGTTCCTGCTTCAAATCCCATCGGTAGTTTGAGCATCCTTAGGCCCTTCGGCACCTGTTTTAGTTCATTAGATATCTCCAGGAAGGCGTTGTCCATTTGCAGGGCTTTCAGCTTCTTAAGCTTTCTTTCAAATGTACCGAGATGTGCTTTTAAAGTGCCTGAATCTGGTTGTCTTGATTCAGGCTTCCAGTCGGTGACTGGGGGGGACAAGTAAAGTATCAAAATTCTTTGATGGAACATTACTCGTACTACTGGGTTGGTTAGCAGTCAAAAGCACCCTGTTCTCTACATTAGCTGGAACGTTAACTGTTCTCTCTCGCTGGTAGAAGGGAGTGTATGTGAAAAACACCGCTTGAGATTCCGTCAGCAGGGGTTCTTCCGTTCTAGTAATGTTTGGAACGTTAACTGCCATACCTTTCTCCTTGAATAAATTAAGTTTGTTCGTCAATTCCATGGTCTTGTCGCTCACTGTTTGAAGGAAATGGTCTTGTCGCTGACTTTGTTTTGGACCTTAATTTTGTCTTGGAGAAACTCACGCTACCTCCTTTTGAGCCAGCTGCTACTGCAGACTTAAAATTTCTTTCTTTGAAAACAGCGTTCCTTTTAGCCATCACTTCAGCTAGAAGGGTATCTGAATTACAGGCCCTTATGGCAGTGGAGCCTTTCATCATCTTTAATGCGAACAGGGTGTCCCTCAGAACCAATCCATCTTTCATGCCCAAGGTGGTATCCAGTGTGGCTCTTAATCAGTCCATTCATTTGCCAAACTTCTTTCCCAATCCACAGAATAAAGGGGAATGGATACTGCATTCCTTAGATGTGCACAGAGAACTTGGATTCTACTTGGACAGGAGTAAACCTCAAAGCAAATCTGAACTGCTGGTGGCATTTGCTGCAGGGGCAAGAGGGCAAGGCTATTTCAAAGCAAGCCATTTCTAAATGGATAAGCCATTGCATTCATTTCTGCTATAAGCTCCATGGAAAACCTATCCCCCAGGGGATCAGACCTCACTCCACCAGGGCTTATATCTACCTCTACAGCCTTTCTGAGAGGCGTCCCTACCAGGGACATCCTAGAAGCCGCTACCTGGAGTTCTGTACATGCTTTCACCAAGAATTATAATTTGTCAGTTTTCTCTAAATCCAGAGCTGGCTTTGCCACTGCAGTCTTGCAGGGCCTTATAGCTGGACCTAATGCTATCTGAATTCCTCCTCCCAACCATAGCTTTGGGAATCTACCCAAATGTAATGACTGCAACAGTGAAACACTAAGAACATAGTACAGTTGTGTACACTTGCCATAAATGTAGATGTTAGAGTGTAGTCACTGTTGCAGTCCTGGTTACCCTCCCTCCCTCCAGCCCCGTAACTTTTGGCTACACCTTTACTTTCTTTTACTATGCTTAAAAGCCTTTTTGGTGTATTTGCTTTTTTGTTGGAGGTATATCTTTGTACTTTTATATTTCATTGCTTCCCATTAGGGGGGCACCTGACATCTGGGGCAAGAAAAACTGATGTAATGGCATTGGCTGCATGTTTTATATCTCTGATTACCTGACGTCATGGAAGAAGTGACAGCAACTGATGCAGGACCCAAGACTTTGTTAATCAGGCCGACTGAGGGCTACCTGCAAGCAGATAACCCAAATGTAATGACTGCAACAGTGAATACACTCTAACATCTACATTTATGGTAAGTGTACACAACTGTATTGTCTTCCAGGTACAATGTTGCAAAGAAGCTGAAATTTGAAGGCTCAAAAGTAGCCTGGGTTAATTTCTTCAAAACAAAATTAAGGTTCCAAGGAGGAGGGATAGGTTTTCTCCGAGGTGTAATATGCAGTATGTCTAAGAAATTGCTTGACCTCAAAACAAGAAGTCAAAGGAGGATTCAAGGGCAGACTAGCAGAAATGGTTGACAAATGGGCTGTCACAGAACAGGCCAAGCCAGACTGGAGCAACTCGCACAAAAATGAGGACCAGAGGGACCCCCACTGAAAAAGGGTCTCTGTTACGAGCATGGCACCAGACCAAAAATCTTTTCCATTTGGATAAAAGATTATCTGGTTGAGGGTTTCTTTGCCTGATATAAAATCCCGAGCACATACTCTGAAAAGAGGAGCCTGAAAGGGATCAAAACCCTGTAACCCACAGTCAGTTGCAGAGTGGAGAAGTGAGGATGGATGAGACCCCCTTGTCCTGTGTGAGGAGATTCAACCAGTGAGGTAACTTGTGATTGCCCCTGGCCAGTTGGCATGTAAGAGGGAGAACCAGTGCGCTCTCTACCAAAAGGGCATCACCAGCAAGATTTTTTGGGGAATCCAACTGAGTCTTCTGCAGGACTCTTGGAAGTAGAGGAAGAGGAGGGAAAGCATAAAGAAACCTCCCTTTCCAAGGAAAGGAAAGCGTATCTGCCTTCCAGGCCAAATGGTATGGCACTGTAGAACAGAAAAGGGGAAGCAAAAATATCTACCTGAAGAATACCCCACCAGTGGACAATGTCCAGAAGTGCATCTCTGTGAAGCATCCAATAGTGAGCCAGTGTTTTGGACCTGCTGAGAGAGTCTTTCTCAAGACTGTGATCTGAAGGAATGTATCCTGCCTGAAGAGTTAACTGAAAGCTGCCTCCCAAGCTTGAAGCGCCATCCTGCAGAGGAGGTTAGATTTTGTGCCCCCCCGCTTGTTGACATAACTCATCATTGTAGTATTGTCTGTGAAAACCTCAAGGGGCTTGGAGAGAACACTGGGTGGAAAGCCTAAAGGGCCAGAATCTGAGCCCCCATCTTCGTTGATGTGGTCCGATTTCTGATGGGGAGGCTAAAGACCCTGAACTTTCAGGTGACCAAGAGATGCTGCCGACCCATGTCCTGAAGCATCAGTGAGCAGCTCTCAAAGGGACTGGAAGCTGAAAGTGCTGGCCTGGGTTGAGAGCTTGAATTCTTTCTTGAGCCAGGATGGAGAGGTACACTGAAATTTAGAGGGTGACGATGCTGCAGCCAAACCCACTTGAGGTACCACTGAAGCTTCCCCATATGCAGCCTGGCACGAGAAAGCATCAGAATAGAGTCCATAAATCCTAGAGCCCAAAGAAACTCCCTGGCTGGAATGTGAGTCAGAGGAAGAGACTGAAAGGTGGTTAATGACAATACTTTTGCAGGCAGAAGAGAGGCCAATATTGGCATCATCTGAATCTTGCATCCCAGATGTACATGATCCTGAGAGGAAGTCAGGATGGATTTCTGGAAGTTGATGGTAAACCCTAGACCTTGAAGAGAGATAGTTGAACTGCAGGTACTGTAACAATTCACTGGGATAAGTCGCCTGAAGCCGCAGGTTGTCTGAGGGAAAATTTGAATGTCTTGCAGCCTGCAGATGGCAATCACAGGAGTTATGCATTTTCTTAATACCCTTGCGGCAGTAGAGAGGCCACAAGACCAAGCAGAGAACTGAAAATGGATGAAGACAGAGAAATGTAAAAACTTCCTGAAGAGAGGTTGAATAGAGATGAAGGTAAACATCTTTCAGATCCAAGAACACCAGAAAAGCTTGGGGGTAATGAGAGGAAATAAAATTCGAAGAGTAAGTATCCAAAAAGAAGGGATCTTGAGAAAGTTGAGTCTGGAGAGATCCAGAATAGGTGCAACAAGTGCCCTCCTTTTGAGGAATCAGGAACATCCTGGTATAAAAACCCTTTCCCACTTTGGAAGGGGGGACAGGTTGAATAGCCCCTTGTTTCAGCAGGGATCCTACAACCTCTGAGAAATTAGGAAGTGTTGCTGTAGAGTAGGTTGAGGAATCCCAGAAAAAGGAGATGGTGACTTCCATATCATGAATTAACCCTGACAGATGGAAGGAACTGAAGAGTCTGAAGTGGTGTGCCAGTTTGTCCCTTTGGCTCTTCCTTTGTCTTCCAAAGGAACCTGGTTGTGTGCTTCTGTGTGTGTGTGTGCTTCTGTGTGTGTGTGTGCTTCTGTGTGTGTGTGTGCTTCTGTGTGTGTGTGTGCTTCTGTGTGTGTGTGTGCTTCTGTGTGTGTGTGTGCTTCTGTGTGTGTGTGTGTGTGTGTGTGTGTGCTTCTGTGTGTGTGTGTGCTTCTGTGTGTGTGTGTGCTTCTGTGTGTGTGTGTGCTTCTGTGTGTGTGTGTGCTTCTGTGTGTGTGTGTGCTTCTGTGTGTGTGCTTCTGTGTGTGTGCTTCTGTGTGTGTGCTTCTGTGTGTGCTTCTGTGTGTGTGTGTGTGCTTCTGTGTGTGTGTGTGTGTGTGTGTGCTTCTGTGTGTGTGTGTGTGTGCTTCTGTGTGTGTGCTTCTGTGTGTGTGTGCTTCTGTGTGTGTGTGCTTCTGTGTGTGTGTGTGTGCTTCTGTGTGTGTGTGTGTGTGCTTCTGTGTGTGTGTGCTTCTGTGTGTGTGTGTGTGTGCTTCTGTGTGTGTGTGCTTCTGTGTGTGTGTGCTTGTGTGTGTGTGTGTGCTTCTGTGTGTGTGTGTGCTTCTGTGTGTGTGTGTGCTTCTGTGTGTGTGTGCTTCTGTGTGTGTGTGCTTCTGTGTGTGTGTGTGTGCTTCTGTGTGTGTGTGCTTCTGTGTGTGTGTGTGTGCTTCTGTGTGTGTGTGTGTGCTTCTGTGTGTGTGTGTGTGTGTGTGTGCTTCTGTGTGTGTGTGTGTGCTTCTGTGTGTGTGTGTGCTTCTGTGTGCATGTGTGCTTCTGTGTGTGTGTGCTTCTGTGTCTGTGCTTCTGTGTGTGTGTGCTTCTGTGTCTGTGCTTCTGTGTGTGTGTGCTTCTGTGTCTGTTTCTGTGTGTGTTTCTGTGTCTGTTTCTGTGTGTGTTTCTGTGTGTGTGTTTGTGTGTGCGTGTTTCTGTGTGTGTGTGCTTCTGTGTGTGCGCTTCTGTGTGTGCTTCTGTGTGTGTGCTTCTGTGTGTGTGTGTGTGCTTCTGTGTGTGTGTGTCTGTGTGTGCTTCTGTGTGTGTGTGCTTCTGTGTGTGTGTGCTTCTGTGTGTGTGTGTGTGCTTCTGTGTGTGTGTGTGTGCTTCTGTGTGTGTGTGTGCTTCTGTGTGTGTGTGTGTGTGCTTCTGTGTGTGTGCTTCTGTGTGTGTGTGTGTGTGTGTGTGTGTGTGCTGTGTGTGTGTGTGCTGTGTGTGTGTGTGCTGTGTGTGTGTGTGTGCTGTGTGTGTGTGTGGTGCTGTGTGTGTGTGTGTGTGTGTGTGTGTGTGTGTGTGTGTGTGTGGTGCTGTGTGTGTGTGTGTGTGTGTGTGTGTGTGTGTGTGTGTGTGTGTGTGTGTGTGCTTCTGTGTGTGTGTGTGTGCTTCTGTGTGTGTGTGTGTGTGTGTGTGTGTGTGTGTGCTTCTGTGTGTGTGTGTGTGTGTGTGTGTGTGCTTGTGTGTGTGTGTGTGTGTGTGTGTGTGTGCGTGTGTGTGTGTGTGTGTGGTGCTGTGTGTGTGTGTGTGCTGTGTGTGTGTGTGTGTGCTGTGTGTGTGTGTGTGTGTGTGCTGTGTGTGTGTGTGCTTCTGTGTGTGTGCTTCTGTGTGTGTGCTTCTGTGTGTGTGCTTCTGTGTGTGTGTGCTTCTGTGTGTGTGTGTGTGTGTGTGTGTGTGTGTGTGTGTGTGTGTGTGTGTGTGTGTGTGTGTGTGTGTGCTTCTGTGTGTGTGTGTGTGTGTGTGTGCTTCTGTGTGTGTGTGCTTCTGTGTGTGTGATGTTCTTCATTCCACATTGCTGCAGTCCTAACTATTGGGTAGTCCGCTGTCCCAGTCGGCCCGAATACCAAAGTATATGGCTGACGCCGGTCAAGGCGCATTAGACTGACGCCAGTACGCCAGGGTACTAATGCGCATGACCGACGCCATATCTTCAGTCTTTTGCCGCATGGTCCGATGCAGAAGCAGTTTTGCGAGTGCAGGTTGGCGTTCTGAAAGTTTCTGAAGTCAGAGTTTCAGACCGAATCAAAGTTGGCTAAGTACCCGCTGGGGAATATTTTGGTTTTTCTTGCCTCAGTATTTAACCGGATGTCAGAAAAAGTGAATAACTGTATTTCTTGTGGGAAACAGATACCTCATAGGGATTACCATACCTTGTGTATACCTTGTTTAGGGCCTGAGCACGACGTTGTTGGATGCGGCTCTTGTGCTAGATTTAACAAACGCACTATTAAGAGAAGGTTAGACTGTGCCAGGTTAGTTTTTGGGAAGCGTTGTAATTATAAAATGCCGTCGGATGCTCCGACGCCCGCTTCGGCCAAAAAGCGCAAGGACAAAGCAGCAAAGCCTAGAGTGGAAGAACCGACAGTCCCGGACGTCAGTTCTTTAGAAGGCTCTGGAGCCGGAGGTTCTGCCAAGAGTTTCTTTGGAGTCTCAGGGAGAGACTTTACTGTTACAGGATGTGTCCTCTCAGGAAGTAGGCCAGGCTGAAGGGGCTTCTCAGGTGGCTGTTCTTCCCTCTCTTCCTAAGGTGGTTAGAGCCTCCCCTTCTGTTTCCAAGGCCTCTTTGAGAGGCAGGCCAAGTTTAGCTTCAGTGGGGGTTTCTCCTACTGCTTCAGGGTCCTTGCCTAAGAAACATATGCTTAAAATGGCAGAGGATTTGATTACTATGATTAGAGGTTCTATGCCCCCTCCTGATAAGAGGCCTAGGGTGGAACCTGAGTTTGAGAGTTTTGAGCAATGTTCGGAGGCTTCTGAGTCTTCGGCTGAAGACTTGCAGGAGTATCCTCCTTATTCTGATTCTGATATGGATGATTCTACTCCTTCAGCTTCTCCTCCTGAGGATTTTTCATTTTCAGAGACTCTGCATTCCATGAGGGAGCATTTTAAATGGGAAGGTCAAGATTTCTCTGATTCCAGGAAGAGGCTTAGGGAATTCTTGTGTTTACCCCAGCATAGGCCTTTAGCTATACCTCCTGTTTTGAATGTGGTGGAAGATGTTTTGCAGAGGCTTCCTGAATCCTGATTCTTTGCCTCCTGCCCCAGTTAAACCGGATAGGTACTATAGGGTGCCTGAAGCTCATAAGTATCTTTTAAGGGTCCTAGGCCAGACCCAGAAACTGTCTCTCAGGGGCCTAAAGGTGTGAAGGCTTCTGTTGTTAAAAATCCTGTTCCTCCTGATAAAGAGGCAAGGGCTTTGGATAGATGGGGAAAGAAAGTGTATACTTCTTCCACTTTAGCCATGAGGGCGTTGAATTGTCAGTTTCACATGTTAAAATATCAGAATTATCTCCTTTCACAATTGAAATCTAAGGTGGATGCTCTGGCAGAAGGTATTGAGTGTAAAGAGTTGCAGGATTTAGTTCATGTGTCTGAAGAGGTGGGTAAGCATTCCTTGCAGTGTGGTTTTGATGCTGTGCAGGCCTCCTCGAGGGTGGCTGCCACTGGTTCTGTTCTTCGAGGCACGCATGGTTGAGGGATCAGAATTTAGCTGAGCATGTTAAAACAAGGATTCTGGATGCTCCTTTACAGTCTGATGTGTTGTTTGGTTCGCCTGTGGAAGCAGTTTTAAAGAAAATGGAGGACAAGGCTATGTCTATGCAAACTGTTAAGGATTTTTTGCAGGTGCAGCCTCCGAAGTTTAGTAGAAATTGGCCTACTAAGGGATGGACATATCCTGCTTATGATTCCCAGTCTAGGGGTAGATCTAGACGTGGTAGGGGCAGAGCTCAAGGTTCTTTTAGGCCTAGAACAGGGAGTTCACCTGCTCAGACTTCTGGTGAGGGCAGGGGTCAGTCCTTTCGTAAACAGACCCAATGACCTACCTTTTCAGCTGCCAGTACATTCTCGCCTGGCAGCACCTTTGTGAGGAAGGCTGGCTCTTTTCAAAGAAAATTGGGATTTAATTACCCAAGACAGATGGGTTTTGGATATCATTCACCACGGTTACAGGTTTTATTTCCATACCTTGCCTCCTTTCAAAGGCATGCCAGACATTCCTCCTCTTCAAAGAAAAGAGGCTCACAAGCAAATTTCTCTGTTGCTCCAAATAGGGGCCATTCAGCCAGTTCCTGTGCCAGAAAGGGGCCTAGGATTTTATTCTCGCCTGTTCCTAGTACCAAGAAGGGGAACACGTGGAGACCAATTTTGGATTTATCTATCCTCAACACTTATCTGGACATTCCCAAGTTCAAAATGTTGACGTTACAACAGCTTTTACCTCTGCTGGGCAAAGATCACTGGATGGTAACTTTAGATCTCAAGGAAGCTTACCTTCATGTGCCTATCAGACTAAGTTGCAGGAAGTATCTGCGTTTCGAGCTGGAAATTCTCATTATCAGTTCTCTGCATTGCCCTTTGGCTTATCTACTGCGCCCAGAGTATTCACAAAGGTTCTGGCTCCAGTGATAGCTTACTTCAGGCTAAAAGGAATTCAAATCTATCCTTACTTGGACGACTGCCTGATTCTGGCTCAAGAAAAGGAAGACCTTTACAGCATTTGGAATTTGTGATAGCAGTGCTAAGATGCCTAGGGTATTCTGTGAACGAAATAAAGTCCAGTCTAGTACCCTCTCAAGACATGTGCTTTCTGGGTGTGAGACTGAATACAGCAGCCCAGATGGCCTTTTAACCCCGGACAAACAAAAGAATCTTTCCAGTTACTTCCATCAACTATCTCTTCAGTCCGGGCTGACTGCAAGGACAGTCCTTCAAGCCTTAGGGTTCATGGCATCTTGTATTCTGGTGCTTCCCAATGCCAAACTGCATATGAGGAAGCTGCAATGGTATCTCAAAAATGTATGGACACAGCACTGCCAGGATTTGGACACTGTCATTCAAATACCTTGCATTCAAAAGGAATTTTTGTGGTGGGCTCAAGAATGTCACCTAAACAAGGGACTCTCTGTGACCCGGCCAGAGGCGAGTCAGATTCTAACGACAGATGCCTCAGACATTGCTTGGGGAGCTCATCTAAATGGAAAGTGGATACAAGACAAGTGGCCTGCCAGACTACAGCATCTACATATCAACATGAAAGAGATGTTAGCAGTCCAGTTTGCATTAATGGCTTTCAAGGAGTTACTTCTTCCAGGGCAGGTGTTGATTCTAACAGACAACACAACTGTCATGTGGTACATCAACAAACAAGGGGAACACATTCTTACCGTTGTGCAGGCAAGCAATGATTTTATGGGAGACTGCGCTCAGCTTGCAACTAACTCTTCAGGCAAGGTTTCTGCCGGGAGCACAGAACTCCTTAGCAGATGTGTTAAGCAGACAAATCATGGATCCCCACGAGTGGAAACTGGATCTTCATGTATTTCAAAATTGACAGTGTCATGGGGAACTCCAGACATAGATCTGTTCGCTTCTCCACTAAACCACCAGCTGCCAAAGTTTTGCACAAAGAGGTTTCATCACACAGCTTGGAAAGTGGATGCTCTTTCTTTCAGTTGGAAAAATCTTCGTGTATGCCTTTCCACCTCTGCCTCTTCTCCCAAAGGTGCTCCTAAAGGTCAGACAAGACAAGCCAAGGATGATTTTAATAGCTCCAGATTGGCCTCTGCAACACTGGTACCCATTACTGAGGAGTCTGGTAAGGAAGCCTCCATGGCCTTTACCTTTGATTCCACACCTGTTGTCTCAGAGGGACGGTCACCTGCTCAATGTCAAGCTTCACTCTCTTCATCTAACAGCCTGGCATATTCTGTTTTGAAACACAGCAGGTCTCAACTTCCTCAACAAGTTTTGAATGTGATTATGGAAGCCAGAAGACCTAGTACAAGGAAAGTGTACGCAGAAAAATGGAAGAGATTTTTATTTTGGAGTGCAGCAAACAATTTGGAGATTTCTGAGCCTAATTTGAGTGTGGCTCTTCAATATCTTACTGAGTTATTGGACAAAGGTTTGTCTTTCTCTTCCATTAAGATTCATGCTGCAGCTATTTCAGCTCACTATGATTGTGACCCACCATTGTTTTCGCATCCTTTGTTCAAGCAATTTCTTAGAGGGGCAAAGAATATAAGACCCCACGTAGAGCTCCTACTCCTGCTTGGGATCTCAATTTTGTGTTGGAGAAACTTACTCTACAACCTTTTGAGCCTGCGGCTACTGCTGAATTGAAATACTTGTCATGGAAGACTGCTTTTTTGTTGGCCATTACTTCTGCAAGAAGGGTTTCTGAATTGCAGGCCCTTATGGCGGTAGAGCCTTTTTTGATTTTTCATAAGGATAGGGTATCATTACGTACTAATCCTTCCTTTATGCCTAAGGTGGTTTCTAGTGTGGCTTTAAACCAAACTATTCATTTGCCTACGTTTTATGCAGATCCCCAAAATAAAGGGGAAAAGATTTTGCACACTTTAGATGTGCACAGGCAATTGCGTTATTATTTAAGCAGGACTAAGGATTTTAGGCAGTCTCAGCAGTTGTTTGTTTCTTTTGCTTTGAGTTCTCAGGGCAAGCCTGTGTCAAAACAAACTATTTCTAAGTGGATTGGGTTTTGCATTGCATTTTGTTATTCCCATCATGGCAAGGAGATTCCAGCTGGGATTAGGCCTCATTCCACTAGGGCTACTGCCACTTCTACAGCATTTCTAAGGGGGTGGCAACTAAGGATATTTTGGAGGCAGCTACTTGGAGTTCAGTGCATACTTTCTCTAAGCATTATCACCTTCCTCTCTACTCTAAATCTAGGGCTGGTTTTGCCACAGCTATTTTGCAAGGCATGTTGTCAGCTCCTGCTTCCTTATGATTTGCCAGCCTCCCTTACCTCTGCTTTGGGATTCTACCCAATAGTTAGGACTGCAGCAATGTGGAATGAAGAACATAGTACAGTTTTGTACCTACCATAAATGTAGATGTTCGAGGATCCACATTGCTGCAGTCCAATTTACTCTCCCTCCTTCCCCTCTGTGTTTAGGGGTGGTTGTGTAGGTGAGGTTTTACTCTGGTAATTTTGTATATATTGTATATATTTTTGGTGCAGGAATGTTTGGAGTTTTTGGTTTTGGCCTTGTCTTTTTAGGGTCTTCTGACATCTGGGGCAAGAAAAGACTGAGGATATGACGTCGGTCATGCGCATTAGTACCCTGACGTACTGACGTCAGTCTAATGCGCCTTGACCGACGTCAGCCATATACTTTGGTATTCGGGCCGACTGGGACAGCGGACTACCCAATAGTTAGGACTGCAGCAATGTGGATCCTCGAACATCTACATTTATGGTAGGTACAAAACTGTACTTTTCTGTGCGTGTGCTTCTGTGTGTGTGTGCTTCTGTGTGTGTGTGCTTCTGTGTGTGTGTGCTTCTGTGTGTGTGTGCTTCTGTGTGTGTGTGTGCTTCTGTGTGTGTGTGCTTCTGTGTGTGTGTGCTTCTGTGTGTGTGTGTGCTTCTGTCTGTGTGTGCGTGCTTCTGTCTGTGTGTGCGTGCTTCTGTCTGTGTGTGCGTGCTTCTGTCTGTGTGTGCGTGCTTCTGTCTGTGTGTGTGCTTCTGTGTGTGTGTGCTTCTGTGTGTGTGTGTGTGTGTGTGTGTGTGTGTGCGCTTCTGTGTGTGTGTGTGTGTGTGTGTGTGTGTGTGCTTTTGTATGTGTGTGTGTGCTTCTGTGTGTGTGTGTGCTTCTGTGTGTGTGTGTGCTTCTGTGTGTGTGTGTGTGTGTGTGCTTCTGTGTGTGTGTGTGTGCTTCTGTGTGTGTGTGTGTGCTTCTGTGTGTGTGTGTGTGCTTCTGTGTGTGTGTGTGCTTCTGTGTGTGTGTGTGTGTGCTTCTGTGTGTGTGTGTGTGCTTCTGTGTGTGTGTGTGCTTGTGTGTGTGTGTGTGCTTGTGTGTGCTTCTGTGTGTGTGTGCTTGTGTGTGTGTGTGTGTGTGTGTGTGTGTGTGTGCTTCTGTGTGTGTGTGTGTGCTTCTGTGTGTGTGTGTGCTTCTGTGTGTGTGTGTGTGTGTGCGCTTCTGTGTGTGTGTGTGCGCTTCTCTGTGTGTGTACACTTCTGTGTGTGTGTGCTTCTGAGTGTGTGTGTCTGGCTCTGTGTGTGTGTGGCTCTATGTGTGTCTGTGCTTCTGTGTGTGTGTGCTTCTGTGTGTGTGCTTCTGTGTGTGCTTGTGTGTGCTTCTGTGTGTGTGCTTGTGTGTGCTTCTGTGTGTGTGTGTGTGTGTGTGTGTGTGTGTGTGTGCTTCTGTGTGCGTGTGCTTCTGTGTGTTCTGTGTCTGTGTGTTTGTGTGTGTGTTTGTGTGTGTCTGTGTGTGCTTCTGTGTGTGTGTGCTTCTGTGTGTGTGTGCTTGTGTGTGTGTGTGCCTCTGTGTGTGTGTGTGCTTCTGTGTCTGTGTGTGCTTCTGTATCTGTGCTTCTGTGTGTGTGTGCTTCTGTGTGTGCGCTTGTGTGCTTCTGTGCTTGTGTGTGTGCTTGTGTGTGTGCTTGTGTGTGTGTGTGTGTGCTTGTGTGTGTGTGTGTGTGTGTGCTTGTGTGCGTGCTTGTGTGTGTGTGCGTGCTTGTGTGTGTGTGCGTGCTTGTGTGTGTGTGCGTGCTTGTGTGTGTGTGCGTGTGTGTGTGTGTGTGTGTGTGTGTGCTTCTGTGTGTGTGTGTGTGTGTGCTTCTGTGTGTGTGTGTGTGTGTGTGTGTGCTTCTGTGTGTGTGTGTGTGCTTCTGTGTGTGTGTGTGTGCTTCTGTGTGTGTGTGTGTGTGTGCTTCTGTGTGTGTGTGTGTGTGCTTCTGTGTGTGTGTGTGTGTGCTTCTGTGTGTGTGTGTGTGCTTCTGTGTGTGTGTGTGTGCTTCTGTGTGTGTGTGCGCTTCTGTGTGTGTGTGCGCTTCTGTGTGTGTGCGCTTCTGTGTGTGTGTGTGTGCTTCTGTGTGTGTGTGTGTGTGCACTTCTGTGTGTGTGTGTGTGTGTGTGCTTCTGCGTGTGTGTGTGTGTGCTTCTGTGTGTGTGAATGGTCAGAGAAGCAGGCTTTTCAGATAAAGGAGGTTTCTGGACCACAGAAATCTGAGAAGCCTTAGCAGAGGGTGGCCCCGGCTACCACCCTTCCTGCCTTGATGGGCTTGGCGGGCTTGCCAGTGAACAAAAGCTGATCTAGAAGTTTAATTCCTCTTGAACTTAAGGATAGAGAGAAAAATGTTTGTCTTGCAAGGCTTTGCCTTTCTCTTGAAGAGGACTTGAAACATAGCAGCAGCAGTCCCAAAATGATAAGGTATCATCCAAATTAGCATCCAACAACTTGGGCTTAATGTCCTTAGGAAGAGACTGGAGATGAAGCCAAGAATAACGCCTCATGACAGACCCAAAAGCTGCAGCCCTAGAAGCGGCATCAGCAGCATCATAGCCACTTGAGAAGAACCTAAAAAAGATAAGGCAGAGGATTTGCCATCAGAATCAGGGAAGGTAGAGATAGCTTGACAAGCTTGAGCAAGCAAAACAAGAGCATACCTGGTCATGTGGGTTTGGTAATGAAATAGCCCTGAAGGCCAAAGTAGAAGCTGTGTAAACTTTCTTGACAATTTTCTCCATTGCCCTGCTGTCTTTATCAGAGGGCAAAAGTTTTGAAAGTTTGCAACGAGATTGACGTCACAGCAGGGTCAGCAAAAGGACATTTAAATAAAAATGGGTTCAGGTTTCTTGGGAGCAGACAGCTGAGAATCAGGAGACTTGGAAGCAGCAGTGAAAGCATCTAACAAGGCATCTAACGAGGAACTGCCGATGGTTTAGAAGTGTCCACCTGAAGTAACTTGTATCTTTGCATATCAGATGCTTGAGAATCCCACTTAAATTCCATCATCCCAGCAATTGTGCCCCCAAAGGACAATTCTTCAAAAAGAGGTTTGGGGTTAAAACTCTTCAGAACCATAAGTCTAAGGCATCTGTGGAGAATAGCACAGACTCCTCACCAGACAGGGAATGCTCATAAGAGGAATCTAGTTCCCTAAATCGTTTAGAATGGGTCCAAGCAGGAGCTATTAAGACGCAGAATAAGCCCTTTGACGATCCATATGGCAGACTGAAACATGCTTGATTTTTTCTTAGAAGGGACATCGGCCCCAAAAAATACTTGAAGGTTCTGACCCTCGGTGAGAATTGAGAAGAGAACCTGGAATTTCTTCCCTGACCAATATCTGTGGAATCCTTTTAGGACCATTCAAAATAAACCATGTGTCCCCCTCGACATCTGGATCAGACGCCTGCAAAGCCTCAGAGGATGTGCGAAAAGACTGTTGTATGCTGGCCTCCAGTGGGGTTGTGGCAAAGGAATCGGACAGCATTGAACGACCTACAGAGCTATTACTTGCTTCTGGAGAGATGTCCAGCAGAATCTGAACAGCTAAAGAATCTGGCTGAGACTTCTTGGTGTTCTTACCTAGTCTGAGTATCTCAGGAGTTAAAGATTCTGCCATGGTACCTTGGGCTAACTGTCCAAGCGACTGGTTTTCAAGATAAATGGCCAGGGAAGACAAACTGCTTCTGAGTGTCTTGGGCACAAATGCCTTACAGATACTACAACAAGTATGGTCATGGGAAGCTCCAAAACAGACACAATGTACAATCCCATAAGGAGAATCTGCCTCCCACACTGGCATTTTCCTCTCTTGAATGACATGACATGAACTCTAGGTAGTAATGTAGGTAGGAACTAGACATAAAGACTTGTCTTCCCCATAGTTCTCTGCCTTGAGATACAGGAACTTGTCTTTTGAAACAAGCAACCCTTCTGCCTGTATACATCCCCCAGCTTCAATATCCTGCTTAATACTGGAAGCCCAGAGTCAACCCTGAACACTGATACCTGAACTACCTACTCCTGAAACAGGACTGAACTAGACATAAAGACTTGTCTTCCCCATAGTTCTCTGCCTTGAGATACAGGAACTTGTCTTTTGAAAGTATGTACATATATTCCTATGTGACTTAAACTGTAATATAATCCTGTAGTTATTTAAGTAAGCGTTCCCTGCAGGACTATCAGCAGCCACAGTCTCTATTATATACCCCTGCCTGTAATAATCTCTCCTCCTACTTTGTCTCTATACTTCGCTCCCATTTACCTTTGTTAACCTCTCACCTATTACTCTCCCCCTGCTTGTAAATTACTTATCTTTTGTCTTACCCCTACCTCCCCCAGTCTCTCTAAACCCCTTTAAGTAAATTGTACTTTCCTTACCTGCTTACCTTACCTTACCTGCTTTAACCATTCTATCTAGTCTCTCTAATACCCCTTATGGTAGATCCTACCTACCTTTCCTGAAAGGCATTTTACCCTTTTTTCTTTCACTACCTTGCTCCCAGATAATAGCCTTGAAACCCTTTCTGCTCTCATCTTACCTCTGCTACTCCTGAACCTATCTCTTTGTCTCTCTATCAGCTCTTAGCCAGCTCTTTTTCCACTCTGCTAACTTAATCTCTCAACCCCTAGGTACCTTACCTAAATCTAGCACAAATCTAGTACAGTTTACTTAACCTTACCTTAGATTTAACCCCTAGGTACCTTACTTAACCTTAGATTTACCTCCCTCTTCACTGATTGTTCTCCCTCTAAACCTGTCTGTGTCTGCACCGCTCCGTTAAGCTTGGGCTCACTCCGCTCCCTACCCTACCCCCAATTCCCACCCACCCCCAGTGCTCCTATTCTTATACTACCTACACCGCACCCCCTCACTCCTCTAACCAATTAATCACTCCAAACAATTATCTTCACCTACCACACCCTCCTCTTTACTATCTCTACTTATAGTACTGCTTCCCATTTTTACTACCCCTCCCTCTACCCAAGTCTCAGTTTTTCCCACTAGTCCTTTTTATCTCATCTCTCTCCTCTTTCTTTGCATTTGTAATCGTGTATATATATATATATATATATATATATATATATATATATATATATATATATATATATAAATATTTATCTGTATACTTTGATATTACAATATGTATACTACTGAAAAAGTTATCTTAACCTACTTAATAATCTTATCCATATATTTACCTGTCCTGACCTCAGCCTATCTCCTAACCTATTTTGAAAACTCCAATCTCACCCTCAACAATCTCCCTCCAAAACAAACAACCACTCTTGATATTTCTCACTCACACATATTAACATAATCTTTACTCCCTGCTATACATCACCTCAATACCATCGATATGCACACATTAAGTATAACAACCTATTAATAAAAAATGGAAACTTCTAATTAACTACTCACATAACCCAATATCTAAAACACAAAGCCCTACCTTAAAGGATGGGGACATACATCCTAATCCTGGCCCAACCAATGCATCTATAGGAAATATTCACTGCATGACTTCCCCTAACCTGCCAACCTTAACCAAAATCTCCAACTCTCTACTTATAGCACATCTCAATATCCGCAGTATCAATAACAAAATTGCACACCTTCATGCTCTCCTTCATATTCACTCTTTCGACATTTTCTGCCTAACAGAAACATGGTTAAAACCTGGAACTAAGGATAATGAAATTATCCCCCCGGCTACAATATATTGAGACAAGACCGAATAAAACGTAAGGGTGGGGGGAGTAGCACTTCTCTATAAAAGTGGCCTACAGATCTCCTCTATAAATGATAGCCCACCTATGGTTAGCAAGGCTGAAGTCCTCATCTCCAAACTTCAAATCAATCCTAACAAATCCCTCTATGTGATTTGTATCTACCTACCGCCTGGTAATAACAACACTATAATAGAAGATATTCTTAGCTGGGTATCCTCAACTTACCCACAAGAAACTATAATTCTAGGTGATTTTAACACAGACTAGAAAACCTTCAACACTAATAACCCTCTCGCACATATTAATCTCCATGGCTTTACTCAAACTATCAACTCAACTACCAGAATCAACAAACCAACTAAAAAGAGACCACCTTAGACTGGATACTTATAAATAAACAACCCCATACTTATAATGTAGGAACTTTACCAGATGATCTAAGCAATCATACTCTAACTTATATTATAAGACAAAGAAATGACATTTTCAACACCCCTACCTACAGGATTTCACGAACTAATAAACAGTTTGACCCTGTACTATTCCAAAATGAACTCAAAGCATGTGACTGGAAACCTCTAAAAATACTCCCACTAGAGGAGGCTGTCAAATATTTTAACTCCAAATTCCTTGCAATCCTAGATGTGCATGCACCTAAACGATCTATTAGAATAAAATCCAAACCAGCCCCCTGGCTTACAAAGAGACGCGACAAAAATTCTACTTAGAAATAAAGCTTGGTCTACATGGAGAACTAACAGAACTTCCCCTGAACAACAAACTTTTAGACAGCTAAGAAACATCACTAAAAAAGCCATACTCTCCGACAAAAGAACTACTACTGTAAGCTACAACAAACACACCAGAACAATCCTCAAAAATTTTGGACTAACATTAATAGGCTCCTTAACCCTGGCCACTCTAGCACACCAGCCCCTCATGATGCTGATCATAATACCCCAAATCAAATAGCCAACAACTTCAACACCTATTTTACAGAAACTATACAATCCCTAGCTAGTCAGCTTTCAACTGATAACAGAAGGATCCCATTTTCCTCAGCTGGATCATTACCTACATTTACATTTCAGCCTATCTCAACCACTTTCATCTATAGAATCTTATTAAAACTTAAACCTTGCACTCCTTCAGCCGACCAATTGCCTTCTGAATACTTACAAAAGCAGCCAAAGTTATGGCCTTCCCCATATCCATCCTACTTAACAGAACCATTAATGAAGGAAGTATTCCAGACATCTGGAAAATCTCCCACATCATCCCCTACATAAAGGAGGTAAATCCTATGATTACTCTAATTATAGACCAATAGCCCTGCTATCACCTCTAGCAAAGATCATGGAAAAGTGCATTCACCACCAGCTATTAGAACACCTTACTAAACATGACATACTGGCTAAATGCCAGCATGGCTTTAGGCCATTTCATAGCACTACCACTGCTCTACTCTCTTTTACTGACTCCATATATAGGAATCGTAATAATAACACCCTCTCCTCTGCTCTCTTCATCGACCTTTCAAAGGCTTTTGATATGGTTAACCATCCACTGCTTATAAATACTCTTGAACTTCTTGCTCTAGATACACGAGCTATACAATGGTTCAAGTCTTACCTTAACAATAGACAGCAGGCAGTTCTCTGGGAAAACAAACTTTCATCCCACCTACCAGTCACCCTTGGAGTTCCCCAGGGCTCCATTTTAGGACCTCTTCTTTTCTCACTATTCATCAACGACCTTCATATAGCAGTCCCTGAAGCCACCTGTATTCAATATGCCGATGATTCCACACTTATATGTTCTGCCAACACCACGTCTGATCTATACTTTCTAACTCAGAAAGTATTCAACTCAGTAGAAGACTGGTTCCTGAAACGCTGTCTCCTTTTAAACGCCAAAAAAACCAAGCTTCTACTTTTCACACCTTCCAATAGGTCCTCTCCCATAAACTTCTCTATTAAGTCTAACAATGGTACCCTCATCGTTCCTGATCCTACTACCAAACTATTAGGAGTTACAATTGACAACAACCTCAACTTTGATAACCATATAAATAACACCATTCAAACAGTGAACAGAAAAATGGGCTCCTTATATCGAATTAAACCCTTCTTAACTCCCATAGCTAGAACCACTATTGCCCACTCTCAGTCTCTACTCTTCTCTATGCTTCTCCCATTTATACTAACCTAAAGAAAAATAATCTTCTCAAACTGTCTAACTCCTACAACAATATTGCCAGATTTGCCACTGGAAATGCATTTCGAACACACCACTGTCTGAACCTTAACCAGCTAGACTGGCTTGAACTCCCTAACATGATAACTTATTCCCAACTCACCATTGCTCATAAAATATTTTACAAACCAAATCATACTCCAATACTTGCTAACCTAATTACTCCTTATAATAATCTAAATTCCCTACGCTCCTCTAGCAAACTACGTGCTAGCATAAATAAGTCCAATAACTTGTCAGGTGACAGCCTATTCTCCAATACTGTTGGGAAACACTGGAACCTTCTACCTACCGACTTAACACTACTACCTTCTCTGTCACTCTTTAAGCAAAAACTCAAACGTCACCTAAAATCTCTCTGGCTATGCCCTGCACGAACCCTGATTAATCTACTACCTATCCTACTTTATCTTCTTACTGCCTATGGATATATAATCACAATCTATATACCTCTCTGTATTCTAAATCTGGACATTGTAAAACTTTTATAACCACAAATATTTAAGTTAACTACAATGAACTCTAGTGTATCCTTTCATATCATATGATTATGTGACTGACATGACTTTATACTCACCTTTTTATTATTGTACTTTTTAAAAACCTTTCATCTTTATTCTAAATACTTACTATTTTATGTTTTTTATTATTTTCTAATGTGTTTTATAATTTGATAATTCATTTTGAGCTATGCTGGAGCTTTTCTCCCCGGGCCTCTACTGAAAATGGAAATATATCCAGTTGGACTAGCCCGGTCAACAAATGTAAAATAAAATAAATAAATAAATAATGTAAAATACAAGAAAAAGTACAAAAAAATGCAAGCTGGCTTTTTTTCTGGTATTGCTAAATATTTTGTTCAACAAAATGTTCAAACCACAGGCAAAAACTCCATTTGAAAGGATGGCAAAAGAAGTTCTAGGTAATTGCATCCCATATGATGATGTTCGTGTTACACTGTTGCAGTCATGACACTTGGGCTATCTGCCTGCAGGTAGATCTCAGTCGGCCCGACTACCAGAGTCTTGGGATTTGTGCGTCTGATGCTGTTGCCTCTTCCATGACATCAGTGGTGGGGTATAAAACATGCAGCCAATGACATTACATCAGTTTTTCTTGCCGTGCGGTTGCCCGAAGCAGCAGTTCGCAAGTGCCAGTCTGCCTCTACCTGTAATTTTTGGTGTTAGAGTTTCAGACCTGAAGTTTTCTAAAGCCAAGAACCCAATCAGGAATCCTTTTTTTCTTTCTCTATCCGAAGTCAGAAAAAGTGAACAATTGTCTTACCTGTGGAAAGCAAATACCCTGCAGAGATTTTCACTTACTGAGTCACCTGTTTAGGCCCAGACCACAATGTTCCTCGCTGTAGGTTTTGTGCCCTGTTTAATGCCTGAACTATTCGTTGTCGGGCTACCTTTGTCACTAAATTCTTTTGCTCTTCATATTCCGAAATGGCTTCGACAAGCCATCCGACTATCCATCTTATGAAAAAATGTAAGGATAAAAACAGACAACCCGTATAGGCCGGTACTCTGGCATCTTTGCAGCTCCTGATACCCACTTCTACAGATTCACAGGCCTCTGAGACCCATTCATAGTCCGGTATGCCGCGAGATGCTTAGACTATGGAACCTGCGGACGTCTCTAACTTGGATGGGTCCGGAGCCACTGTGCAGGCACCAGCTTCTGAGGGTGTATTCTGACCTTCCGATGTTTGTATTAAACTGACATCTTCATTTTTGACTAAAACAACTGGGTTTCTCAGGCCCAGAGTTAGCATTACACCTAGAAAACTGATAACTAAAGCACATGCTCAAGCTCCCATGCTACATAAATGCTTAGAATGTCTGAAGACCTTGTAACTTTAATTAGGGAAAGCCAGCGGATTCAGATGCAGAGGATTCCATTCCCTCTCCCTCCCCTCCAGAGTACTTTTCTATTGGTGAAACCTTGCATATCTTGAGAGCATTTCCGCTGGGAATGACAGGACTACCCACAGTCCAAAAAGAGACTCAGAATTTTTAGACTTGCCTCAGCACAGGCCTCTATCTATACCCCCTGTCCTGGGTATTGTAGATGTCTTTATGGAATCAAGTCTTACTCCTGATGATCTTCGTGTTTCATTGTTGCAGTCATTACATTTGGGTTATCTGCTGGCAGGTTGCCCTCAGTCGGCCTGAATAACAAAGTCTTGGGTCCTTGCGTTGGTTGCTGTCCCTTCTTCCATGTTGTCAGGTCGTCAGGGGTATAAAGCATGCAGCCGACGCCATTTTCATCCGTCTTTCTTGCCGCACGGTGCCTGAAGCAGTTTGCAAGTGCCAGTTGGCCGACTCCTGAAATTTTCGTTTTTGAGTTTCAGAACCGAAGTCCTCAACCTAAAGCCAAGTACCCCGTTGGGGAAGCTTTTTTCTTGCTCTTTACCGATGTCAGAAAAGTTAATTGTATTACTTGTGGGAAGCAAATACCTCATAAGGATTTTCATTCGTACTGTATTCCTTGCCTAGGCCCTGACTACAACGTGCCTTGCTGTCGGTTTTGTGCTAAATTTAATCAACGCACTATTAAGCATCGGTATATTTTTGCATCTGAAAATTTTGGCTCCAGATTCAACTATCCAGAAGTGTCATCTGTTAGCAATCTGACTACCGGAATACACAAAAAAAACGCAAAGAAAAAGAGACTGTCTAGGTCCAAAACAGACTAAGCTTCTCCTAAGCCAGTCGCCGGTTCACTTTTGCAGCCCCTGATGCCCGCTACTTTTGATTCGCAGGCCTCTACTGTGACCCATTTGGAGTCCGGTATGCTGCGAGACACTAAGTATTGAACCCGCGGATGTCTGTACCTTAGATGGGTCCAGAGCTGCTGATCAGGCACCAGCTTCTGAGGGTGTTTTCAGGCCTAAAGATTTGTATATTAAACCGACGCCATCTTCAAAACCTAGGCAAAAATCAACTTCTATGTCTAAAAAACGGACGCTTGGGCCCCATGCACAGGCCCCTATGCCTAAAAAAACAAGTGATCAAAATGGCTGAGGATTTAATTACCTTGATTAGGGGTTCCTATCCCCCTCCTGCTAAGAGGCCTAGGCAAGGCACTGGTTATGAATCACCAGATCATGTTTCCATTTCTTCTGATTCCTCTTAACAGGAATTATCTGTTCCACCTTATGAGGATTCAGATGCAGAAGAATCTATCCCTTCTGCTTCTCCTCTTGAGGATTTTTCTTTTGGAGAAACTTTGCATACATTAAGGGAACACTTTCACTGGGAGAGTCAGGATTTTTCAGAATTTAAAAAGAGGCTTAGGGATTTCCTTCTTCCTCAGCATAGGCCTTTGGCTATACCTCCTGTTCTAGACATTGTTGATGTTTTCTCAGAATCCAGCATGTCTCCTGATTCCCTGCCTCCGGCTCCTAGTAAGCCAGACAGATATTACAGGATTACTGACACCCACAAATGCCTTTTTAAAAACCCTACTGTTGACCCCAAAACCATTTCTCAGGGTCCCAAGGGTGTTAAGGCTTCTACTGCTAAAAGCCCTGCCCCTTCTGATAGACTCCAGGACGCTTGATGGATGGGGTAAGAATGTTTATACGTCTAGAACCTTGGCAATCAGGGCTTTAAACTGTCAATTCCATATGCTTAAATATCAGCAGCATGTCATGGGCTTACTTAAACAGAAAATTATGTTGATTTCTAACTGTGGAAAATAGTTACAGGATTTATTGCATTCAGCTGAACAAGTGGGAAAGCATACTTTGCAATGTGGTTTTGATTCCTTGGAGGTCTCTTGCAGGGCTGCTGTAACTGGATCTGTGAAAAGGCATGCTTGGCTCAAGGAGCAAAATCTGCCTGATCATGTTAAAGCAAAATTGTTGGATGCTCCTTTACAATAGAACAGTCTATTTGGTAATAAGGCAGAAGGTGGTTTGAAAAAGATGGAAGACAAAGCTAAATCTATGCAAACTGTAAAAGATTTCCTACAAGTGCAGCCACCCAGGTTCAGTAGGCACTGGCCTACTAAGAATTGGTCCTTTCCAGTACCCACCAGAGCCACTCGGGTCAAAACCAGATGCTCCAAAGGCTCCAGGTTTCAGTCACAAGGAACCTAAAGAACAAAACAATGGGGTGCCTCCACCTCTAAATCTGGTAGTAGCAAGGCACCTTCCTACGGTAAACAGTCTCGATGACTTTCCTCTGCCATCACCAAGCGCTTATCTTTTGGCAGCCCCTTTGGGGGGGGGGGGGACTGGCACTTCGTGCACAAAATTGACATCTAATTACCCAGGACAAGTGGGTTTTAAATATAGTATCCCAGGGATACAGATTTCAGTTCCACACATTGCCAATCCCAAACGGATAGCCAGATCTGCCTCCAAATCAGTGGGCTGAGGTCCAGAAACAAGTTATGTCCCTCATGAATAATGGGGGCTATTCAACCAGTACCAGAAAAGGAAAAGGGATAAGGTTTTTATTCAAGACTTTTCCTGGTACTCAGAAAAGACTAATCATGGCGTCCAATTCTGGACTTATCCATTCTAAATACATTCCTGGACATTCCAAAATTCAAGATGCTGACTCTACAACAGTTACTGCCTATGCCAGGGAAGGATGCCTGGTTGGTAAAGCTAGATTTAAGAGGCTTACCTGCACATCCCAATCAGGGAATCTTGCAGAAGATACCTCCCCTTCAAAGTTGGCTATTTGCATTTACCAGGTCTCTGCACTGCCCTTTGCCATATCTACTGCGCCCAGGGTCTTCACTAAGTGCTTGGCACCAGTAATTGCATTTTGCAGACAAACATTCAAATTTATCCTTATTTGGACGATTGTCTAATTCAGGCAGAAAACAAGGACACTCGTACAGCATCTGGCATTTGTAAAAATGCTTCTAACGTGTCTAGGGTACACCATAAACGAAAAGAAATCACAACTGGTACCCTCTCAAATAATTACATTCCTGGGTGCAAGCTTGAATACAACTGTCCAGATGACTTGCCTCATCCCAGAAAAACAAATTCAATTGATGACTTACTTCTAACAAGTGGCCACAAAAACCCAACTGTCTGCAAGACAAATTCTGCAGGCCTTGGGGTTCATGGCTTCCTGCATTCTACTAAGACTGCATATGAGGAAACTTCAGTGGTACCTAAAAATTTATGGAGTCAACATTGTCACAGCCTGGAAACGATGATTCCTATCTTCCTTGCCTGCAGCAGAAGTTCCTATGGTGGTCAGAGGCCTGTCACCAAAACAAGGAATTGTCATTCATTCCACTCCCTGCCACCCAAAACCTGACTACAGACTCCTCAGATTATGCTTGGGGGGGCCCCATCTGTCAGGGCGATGCATTCAGGGCGAATGGAGCCTGAATCAAATGCACCTACATATCGACCAGAAAGAAATGCTAACTGTACAGAATGCTCTGACAGCCTTCAAGGATTTTCTTCATCCAGGGCAACTACTTATAAAGACTGGCAACCCCACAGTTATGTGGTACATGAAAAAGCAGGGGGGGTACTCATTCCTACCCCCTTTGCAGACTAGCCATGGCTTGTGGAACACAGCCTTGACTTACCAAATACATCTACAAGCTCAATTCCTGCCAGGAAAGAAAAATACTCTGGCAGACTAAGCAGAAATCTTATGGACCCACACGAATGGAAACTGGATCCACAAATCTTCATTATGTTGACACGAAAATGAGGGAGCCCAGACACAGATCTTTTTGCCTCTCCCCAAAACTCTCAGTTGGACAAATTCTGCACAAGAATCCATCACAAAAAAGCTTGGAAAGTGGATGTTCTATCCTTCAGCTTGAAAAACCTATCAGTCTATGCCTTTCTCCCTCTGCCTCTGCTCTCCAAGGTTTTACTAAGTCAGACAAGAAAAAACGAAAATGATTCTGATTGCTCCAGACTGGCCTCGCCAACACTGGTACCTGCTCCTACGCAATCTGTTGCACCTTTCCCCGTGGTACCTGCCTCAGACACCTTATCTACTGTCTCTGCAGAACTGTCAAATTCTGCACACTGAGCTCCAAACTCTGAATCTTGCAGCATGGCTAATCAACTAATTTCACCAGTTGTATATCTCAGTAAACCTGTGATGGATGTTACTTTGGAGGCTAGAAGGCCTAGTACTAGAAAATCTTATGCTGATAGATGGAAAAGATTCTGTGCCTGGAACCAAGCACAAGGAATAAACACAGCAATGCCCAATATTCCTTAGATTCTGCAATATTTAACTGAGATGCTTCACAAGGGCCTATCTTTTTTTTTTTTTCTTCTATAAAAATCCATGCCTCTGCCATTTCGGCTCATTACAACACAGAGCCTCCTCTCTCTTTTTCTCATCCCCTGCTAAAGTAGTACTTCAGAGGGGCCAAAAATTTGAGACCTCCCAGGAGAGCACCAACTCATGCATGGGATCTCAATTATGTGCTGGAAAAACTCTCCCTACCTCCTTTTGAACCAGCTGCTACTGCAGACAAAATTTCTCTCTTGGAAGACAGCTTTCCTTTTAGCAGTCATTTCAGCTAGAACGATTTCAGAGCTGCAGGCACTCATGGCAGTGGAACCTTTCATTATTTTTTTACCCGGACAGGGTGGCTCTCAGGACCAATCCATCTTTTATGCCTAAAGTGGTATCTAGTGTGGCTCTTAATCAGACCATTCATCTGCCAACTTTTTTCCCAAATCCACAGAACAAGGGGGAGTGGATTCTGCATTCATTGGATGTACACAGACTAAGATTCTACTTAAGACAAAATCTCTAAGAAAATCTGAGCAATTACTGGTGGCATTTGCTGCAGGGGCAGAGGGAAAGGCTGTTTCAAAGCAGACTATTTCAAAATGGATAAACCATTGTATTAGTTTCTGCTACATGCACCATGGTAAACCTGTCCCCAAGGGGATCAGATCCCATTCCACCAGGGCTGCATCTACTTCTGCAGCCTTTCTCAGAGGGTTCTTACCAGAGACATTCTAGAAGCTGCTACATGGAGCTCAGTTCATACGTTCACCAAACATTATCATTTACCTCTCTTCTCTAAATCCAGAGCAGGCTTTGCCACTGCTGTCCTGCAGGGCCTTATAGCTGCTCCTAATGCTGTATAATTCCATCTTCCAAACCATAGCTTTGGGATTCTACCCAAATGTAATGACTGCAACAGTGAAACTCTAAGAACATAGCACAGTTGTGTACACTTACCAAAAATGTAGATGTTAGAGTGTATTCACTGTTGCAGTCCTGGTTACCCACCCACCAGCCCCCTGTTTCTCTCATTATACCTCTTCTTTCTTTTACTATGCTCAGAAGTCTTTTTGGTGTATTTGCTTTTATTTGGAGGTATATTTTGTGTTCTAAATTACATGCATATATATGTATATATATTCTGCTCCCCATTTGGGCGGCACCTGACATCTGGGGCAAGAAAAACTGATGAAAATGGCGTCGGCTGCATGTTTTATATCCCTGACGTCATGGAAGAAGGGACAGCAACTGATGCAGGACCCAAGACATTGTTTTTCAGGCCTACTGAGGACAACCTGCTAGCAGGTTACCCAAATGTAATGACTGCAACAGTGAATACACTCTAACATCTACATTTGTGGTAAGTATACACAACTGCACTATACTTTACCAGCAGCTCCTAGAAAGCCTGACAGGTACTACGGAGGACCTGACTCTCAAATTTCTTAAGAATCCCACTACGGATCCAGAAACTTTTTCCCAGGGACCTAAAGGTATTGAGGCTACTACAGCCAAAAACCCTACCCCTTTGGACAGGGATTCTAGAGCTATAGACAGATGGGGTAAGAAGGTACATACCTCTGCAACTCTTACCATAAGGGCTTTAAGTTGTCAGTCTCTGATGTTGACGTACCAGCAGCATATTATAGAACTAATTAAACAGGAAATGTTGCTGCTTCCAGATTTTGCAGAGAATAAAGATTCACAAGAGTTAAGGCATTCTGCAAATCAAGTTAGTAAACCTACTTTACATTGTGGCTTTCAAGCCTTCGAAGCGTCTTGCAGGGCTGCTGTCACTGGGTCTGTACTGAGAAGGCATGCTTGGCTGAAGGAACAAATCTTGCCAGACCATGTCAAATCAAAATTACTAGATGCTCCATTAAATCAGGAGCGTTTGGCACAAAAGCAGAAGTTCTTAAAAAGATGGAGGAAAAAGCTAAATCTATGCAAACTGTTAAAGATTTCTTACAGGTACAGCCACCTAGAATTCAGTAGGCATTGGCCTTCAAAAAAACTGGTCCTTTCCAGACCCTCTCGGCCCTTCAGTCCAAGCCCAGGGGCAGCAGACCACCAAGACTACAGTCTCAGGGTATGCAGAGATCTAAGCAATGGAGTGCTCCCACCTCAAAAACAGGGAGTGGTAAGCCACCCCCTTATGAAATAAAATTCACAAAGACTTGTCTATCGTCTTTCCCAGCCATGCCCAAGTACTTGCACCTCTAGGAGAAAAACTTGCCCTGCATGCAAAAAATGTGATGTCCATTACCCAGGGATGGGTCCTAAGCATTGTATCCCAGGGTTACAGATTTTATTTCCTCTCACTGCCAGCCCCAAGCGGGTTGCCAGACCTTCAAACCAGTGGGCAGAGGCTCAAAAGAAAGTACTTTCTCTTAGTGTCAGGGCTATTCAGCCTGTTCCAATAGAGCAAAGGGGACAGGGTTTCTTTCCCTGACTGTTCTGGTGCCCAGACAAGAGAACTCATGGCACCCTATCTTGGATCAGTCTATTCTCAACACCTCCCTGGTGGTCCCAAAATTCTAAAGGCTTACACTACTACAGCTGCTTCATATGTTAGCTAAGGACTCCTGGCTAGTCACCCTGGACTTAGAAGCTTATCTGCACATCCCCATGAGGGAATCTTGCAGGAAAAATCTACATTTCAGGACAGGCTCTATGCTCTATTGGTTTTCTGCACTTCTCTTTGGCTTATCTACTGCGCCCAGAGTATTCACAAAGTGCCTGCCTCCCACCATTGCATATTACAGGCAGAGAAGAATTCAAATTTACCCATACTTGGATGATCGCCAGATTTAGGTGGATAGTCAGGAATTGCTACTTCAGCACTTGGCATTTGTTTAGCTTCATAGTTTCATAGTACAGTACTAGGCTATCTGCCCTGGGGCATTTGTAAGCCTAGCCATAGTGATGTGGCTTTTGCCACCCCTTGAAATGGTACAAAAATGTACAGAATAAATCTAGAATACTGTGCCTCTGTCTAGCAGTGACACAATGAAGGTCCCCTTATATAATAGAATTAGTTTACTGTGCCCCTGTCTAACAGTGACACAGATGTGACCCCTGGGGTAAACTTATGATCTCCCATCCACTCAACAAGATTTCTCTTGAAGAGAGTCAGTGAGGGGCTCTGCCTAATACGACCTGGGATCCTGTTCCAAAGCATGGGAAGCCTTTGGGTTATGAATTTATCCCTCCAGCATGTCCTATTCATACTTGTGCCGAGGTTTAAGTCTTTAGCTCTCGTGGTCCTGATGGATTTGGATTTTTTGAGGTGAAGCATGTCCATCAGATCCTGATTGGACATGGCCTTGTACGTCAGGCAGAGATCACCTCTGAGCAGGCGGTATGCTACTGAATAGAGCTGAAGTTTCTTTAGTCTGGCAGAATAAGACGTATGTTGGAGACCCTTGATCCTTTTGGTGAGGTACTTTTGTGGTCTCTCCAGCTGTTGCAAATGCCGGGTGAGGTACATACCAAATGGGGCATTGTACTCCTATCATGGGTCTGATGAGGGAGGAATATAGGGGTACAATGACATCCTTGGATCTGGATGGGAATCCCTTCATGATGAGGTGTGCAAGGTAGAATGTTTTTCTAACCACTTTGGCAACGTGGGTTTCAAATGAGAGGTCGCTGTCTACTTGGGTCCCTAGGTCTCAGATTACTTTTTCCGTACTCAGTGGGTTGCTGTCTGTGATAATTTGTGGGTACTTTTTTTTTTCCAAAAGGGATGACTATACATTTTTTGGCATTTAGTTTAAGGCAGTGACTACGGCACCAGTTGTCCGATGTCCTTCAAGAATGCAACTGCAGTCATAACATATGGGTTGTCCTGCCTCAGGCAGCCCTCGGTCGGCCAGATTCCAAAGTCTGGGTCCGACGTCGGCTGATGTCGCATTTCTCTCTGACGTCAGAGCGGCTGGAGTACAAAAGCATCAGCAGACACCATTTTCTCCAGTCTTTCTTGCCGCGCGGTGCCCGAAGCAGAAGCAGTTCGCAAGTGCCGGTCGGTCAGCTCCTGTATTATTCGAATCCGAAGTCATCAAAAAAGCTAAGTACCCCATTGGGGACCTTTCTTGCCTCAGCCGATGTCAGAAATTACTGAAAAAGTTAACAATTGTTTGTCTTGTGGTAAACAAATACCTCATAAGGATTTCCACTCTTACTATCTTCCTTGCCTTGGCCCAGACCACGACGTCTCGGCCTGTGTCGCCTGTGCTCGCTTCAGTAAGCGCACTCTTAGGCACTGGGCGGAGTTCGCTGAAGACTTTTTCGGCGATAAATTTGCTTATACAATGCCGTCGGAACTTCTGACATCGCAGACTCCTAAGAAACAAAAAGACCGGGACCGACATCCTCGGCCCGCGTCTTCCTCCGACTCCACGCCAAAACCTACCGCGAGTGCTCCGGTTCCCCCTGAGACTGTTATTTCACCATTCCGAACCGAAGACACCGCTTTACCGACACCTCTGATACCGGAGGCCACACCGACGCCAGTTATAGATTTTCCTCCGGATACTGAAACAGAGGAAATGCCCGAGACCATTGCTGTAGATAAGGTCACTCCTGCACGTAGAGCTGCTAGGCCTCCTATGGCCATGTCTATTAAGGCCTACACACGTGCTAAGGCAGCCAGCAAGACCAAGCACCTTACTGTTAAGGCCTTACCTCGGCCTACTCCTGAAACACAAATCATGACTATGGCCGCAGACTTAATTTCCATGATTAGAGGTTCACAGGCCCTTCCTGAGAGAGGATCCCAGCCTCCTCCTGATAAGAGGCCCCGGGTTGAACCCTCTGACCCTATCCCTTCAGATGAAGATTCTGAGGACTCTGTTCACTCCGATGGCCAGGAAGAGCCCTTCCAGACCTATGAGGACTCGGATGCAGAGGATTCCATCCTCTCTGCCTCCCCTCCTGAGGATATTTCTTTTGGGGAAGTTCTGCATACCATGAGGGAATATTTTAAGTGGCAAGGCCAGGAATATTCTGATTCCAGAAAGTGCCTTCGAACCTTCCTTAAAAAGCCCCAGCACAGGCCCCTGGCTATACCTCCTGTGCTTTGTTTTGGATGACCTATACTCTGACTCCAGTGTTACCCCGGATACTCTTCCTCCTGCCCCAGCCAAGCCAGACAGATATTATAGGGTCCCAGAAACACATTCTCATTTCTTCAGGGCCCATGCTGTGGATTTAGAAACTGTTTCTCAGGGACCTAAAGGGGTTTCAGCATCCACCTCCAAAAATCCCTTGCCTTCCAACAGGGAAGCTAGGTCATTAGAGAGATGGGGGAAAAAGGTCTACACCTCCACTACTTCATCTATGAGAGCTCTGAATTGCCTCTTTCATATGTTTCAATATCAGGATTCCCTGTTAGATGATTTACAGAAAACATTGGCCTCTCCTGAACCTTTAGACAGGAAGTCTTTGCAGGAAGCTGTACATAATTCTCAGCAAGTCAGCAATCACTTTCTGCAGTGTGGATATGATGCATTGGAAGCTTCATGTAGGGCAGCTATGACAGGGGCGGTCATTCGTAGACATGCATGGTTAAAAGAACAACCTCTACCAGATCATGTTAAGGCAAAACGTCTTGATGCACCTTTGGAAAAGAACAAGCTTTTTGGCACTAATGCTAAAGATGTGTTAAAATCCATCGAGGAAAAAGCAAAATCAGTTCAGACGGTCAAAGATTTCCTCCAGGTTCAGCCACCCAGATTCAGCAGGAATTGGCCTTCTAAAACTGGTCCTTTCCTAATCCTGAAAGATTTCAAAGGGGTAAAAACAGGCGTGGCCGAGGAAGAGGACAATACAGAGGTTCTTACAGGGGACGACAATGGCAACCAGCAAACCAAAGAAGTGACACAGGGGTCTCCCCTGCCCCACAGGGACAATCTCAATGACTTTCCTCTACTTCCGCTGACCAAGGAGCAAACAGAAGCTCCCTTGGGCGGAAAATTATCTCTGTTTTCAGACAATTGGCACAGATTGACAAAGGACAAATGGATTTTGGACATTATAGACCAAGGTTACAGGTTCCACTTTCATACCTTACCAAGAAAACAAGGCATGCCAAACCTACCACAAAACCAGGGTAGAGGGTAGAGGCTATCAAGCAAATTTCTCTGCTTGCTCAGATCAAAGCAATAGAAAGAGTTCCACAACAAGAACAAGGCCAGGGGTTTTACTCAAGACTGTTCCTTGTTCCAAGAAAAGAAACTCAATGGAGACCAATACTGGATTTGTCAGCATTAAACACTTTTCTCATAGTACCAAAGTTCAAAATGCTGACTCTACAGCAACTCCTTCCCATGCTGGGCAAGGGGTCCTGGCTGATTACTCTGGACCTCAAGGAGGCATACCTGCATGTCCCTATCAGACACAGCTGCAGAAGATGCCTCAGATTTCTTGCAGGGCCAGAGCATTATCAATTCTCAGCATTTCCATTTGGGTTATCTACTGCGCCCAGAGTATTCACAAAATGCCTGGCTTCAGTAATTGCTCATTGCAGGCTCCAGGGGATCCAAATTTACCCATACCTGGACGACTGCCTCATACAAGCGGACGACAAATTGATTTTGACAAAAAACTTGAACTATGTCATACAATTGCTACAGGCTCTGGGATACACAGTCAACTTCCAAACTTCAGCCATCCCAACAAATAACCTTCTTAGGAGCCAATCTAGACACAGTCTCTCAAATGGCTTACCTGACAGAAGACGAGCAAGAGAAGTTAACTCATTTCAAAGGTTTGGCAAAACTCACCCAGATGACTGCAAGGGGATTCCTACGGGCCCTGGGTTACATGGCATCCTGCATTCTCCTGGTTCCATTAGCAAGACTACACATGAGAAAGCTTCAATGGTACCTAAAAAGCCTATGGTCTCAGCACAGCAACAACCTAGAGACAACCATACCGCTCATTCCATGCCTGCAAAAGGAATTCCTATGGTGGGCCTCGGTAAGCCAGGCCAACACAGGTATGTCATTCAAAAAACCTCTAACACAGACCATGACCACAGACGCCTCAGACCTTGGATGGGGGGCGCACATGGAGGGCAGATGTATACAAGGACAATGGTCTCCAAAGGAAACGCATCTGCATATAAACCAAAAGGAAATACTGGCAGTAATGCATGCCATCGAGGCCTTTCGACAACAGCTTCAGCAAGGCCATCTACTGATACGGACAGACAACACCACTGTGATGTGGTACATAAACAAGCAAGGGGGCACCCATTCCTACCCCCTTTGCAGACTGACAATGAATCTTTGGGAAAAATCACTGAGCCTAAACATACAGTTGCAATCCCAGTTTGTTCCAGGCAAAGACAATGTATTGGCGGACAGCCTAAGCAGGAATTTCATAGATCCACACGAGTGGAGGTTACATCCGAAAATCTTCACACAACTCACCTCGACATGGGACAGGCCAGAAGTAGACCTATTTGCCTCCCATCTCAACCATCATCTACAAAAATTCTGTTCAAGGACATACCATCCACAAGCTTGGAAAATAGATGCTCTTTCATTCAACTGGAACTTTCTAAAAATCTATGCATTCCCACCTCTGCCACTGATGACCACAGTATTACTTAAGATCAAAGCAGAGAGACCCAAGGGGATCCTAATAGCTCCAGACTGGCCAAGACAACACTGGTATCCACTACTACGGAGCATATGTCACAACAGAAAGTGGGCCCTTCCCCAATGGCCCCTACTTTTGACTCCACACAACTTCAAAACAGTGCATCCAAACCTTCAGACACTGCAGCTAACAGCCTGGGAGATCCCATGAATAACCTCAATCTATCTCTCTCCAAGGAAGTTCAGCTGATATTAACAGAAGCTCGAAGACCATCCACCAGAAAGGTTTACTTAGCAAAATGGAAGAGATTCAGCATTTGGAATACCAGCAAGGGACATGATGCATCATTATTGAATATCCCAGTCATCCTGGAATATTTGGCAGATATGCTACAGAATGGACTCTCATATTCTTCCATAAAGATGCATGCTTCAGCTATCTCAGCTAGATATAACACTGATCCGCCTGTGTTTTCACATCCTTTAAGACAATTCCTCAGGGGAATCAAGAACATTAAGCCACCAAGAAAGGCTCCAGTGCCAGCTTGGGACCTCAACTTTGTCCTAGAAAAACTGACTCTACCTCCCTTTGAGCCAGCAGCTTCAGTGGACTCACAATTTTTGTCATGGAAGACAGCTTTCCTGTTGGCAATCACCTCAGCAAGAAGGGTTTCGGAACTACAGGCCCTAATGGCAACACCACAGTTCATAATCTTTCACAGAGACAGGGTCTCCTTAAGAACCAACCCTACTTTTATGCCTAAGGTGGTATCCAGGGTTTCTTTAAATCAAGCTATTCACCTGCCTACTTTCTTCCCCAATCCTGAGAGCAGAGGGGAAAGACTGTTGCATACCTTGGACATTCACAGACAACTTCGCTACTACCTGGACAGAACCAAGACCAGTAGGAAGTCTGATCAGCTTTTTGTAGCTTACGCCCCTGGAGTACAAGGAAAAGCAATTTCCAAACAGACTATTTCAAAATGGATTGGACATTGCATCAGATTTTGTTATTCCTTCCATGGGAAGAATGTTCCAGCCAATGTCAGACCACACTCCACCAGAGCTACAGCCACCTCTACAGCTTTTTTAAGAGGGGTGCCTACAAAAGACATTCTAGAAGCTGCCACATGGAGCTCTGTGCATACATTCTCCAAACACTACAATCTCCCTTTATATTCCAGATCCAGAGCAGGCTTTGCTTCGGCAGTCCTGCAGGGTTTGAATGCCACACCATCTTTTTCCTAGAGCATTCCTCCTCCCCCAGCTAAGCTATGGTATTCAACCCATATGTTATGACTGCAGTTGCATTCTTGAAGGACATAGTACAGTTTTGTACCTACCATAAATGTAGATGTCCGATAGATATGCAACTGCAGTCGGATTTTCCCTCCCTCCATACCCCTCTATGCCTTGGGTCCACTCCTATCCCTGTTTCTCTTAGCTGGGGATATCTGTTATGGTGTATCTGTTTATTGCTTACTTTGTCTGGAATCCTGTTTTTGTCTTCCAGTTTGATTACAGCTTTCCTTGGAGGGCACCTGGCATCTGGGGCAAGAAACACTGAAGAAAATGGCGTCGGCTGATGCTTTTGTACTCCAGCCGCTCTGACGTCTGAGAGAAATGCGACATCGGCCGACGTCGGACCCAGACTTTGGAATCCGGCCGACCGAGAGCTGCCTGAGGCAGGACAACCCATATGTTATGACTGCAGTTGCATATCTATCGGACATCTACATTTATGGTAGGTACTAAACTGTACTTTTCAGTGAGGCCTTTTTGTAGGATGTGTGGGTCTGCTGGTTTATCGACTATGGCGCTTAGTTTGCAGTCATCTGCGAACTTTGTCAGCCACAGCCCTCCCATGTTTGCTTTAACATCTGAGAAATAAATGCCAAACAAGAGGGGTCCCAGGACAGATCCCTGTGGGACACCACTTGTGACTGGCTTTGAGTCTGACATTGCTCCAGCGATTTTAACTTTATGGGTTCTGTCCTTTAGCCAGTTTGCAACCCATCTAGTGACATAAGGGTTTACTTTTAAGCTGTATAGCTTATCTATGATGCCTTAGTGGGGTATTGTCGAAGGCCTTAGCCAAGTCCAGGTATGCTGTATGGACTGCTTTGCCCTCATCAATGGCTCTAGTGACTGTTTTGAAAAAGTCAACCAGGTTTAAAAGGCAGGATCTGCCCTTTACAAAGCCGAACTGGGTGGGGTCAAGTGTCTGTAGGTCCCCTATGTCTCTGTTTGAGTTCCATAATGATTCTTTCCATAGCTTTGCAGACCAGGCTAGTTAAGCTTATGGGGCGGTAGTTTCCAGGGTCTGTAGAGGCACCCCCCTTGTGTAGTGGGACCACTGTTGCTGTACGCCAGTGTTCATGTACATATCCCGAAGTAAGGCTAAGGTTAAATAGCATTTTTATGTGTGGGTTTAGCTCCTCTTGGAGTTCACATAACACGCACCCTGGGATACCGTCAGGTCCCACTGATGCTATGTTTTTTGCTTTGTTTAGGGTGGTTCTCACTTGGACATCTGAGATGACAGGGAGATTACATTCAGCTGGGATAAGTATTTCTTCTTTTGGGGGTGAAGGAGGGGAGAAATTTGCACTGAACCTGTCAGCCAGAATGTTAGCAATATCTGTGGGTTCAGTGTATTTTTTGTTGTTGTGAACCAACTCTGAGCATATTTGAGGGTTTCCGCCCAGGTTTCTAACATAGCTGAAGAAGGCTTTGTGGTTATCTTTAGTGTCCTTAGCGATTTTTCTCTCAAAGTTTGCCTTGCATGTTTGAGAGAACGTAGTTTTCTGCTAATGTTGATCAGAGATGTCTTCCCTTCATGGGATTTTGCTCTGGCGTGCAGTAGCTTCCTTTTGTTATACAACTTGTTTCTGGCTGAGGTCCACCAGACAGGACGCTTACATTTGGTGGAGAGGGACTTGGATCTGTTTGGGATTGCATGATCCATGCATTCTTGGAGATGTCCATAGAAAGCATTTGTGGAGGATTCGGTATTGCGGGATGTGGTATCCACTGGCACAGTGGGCTTAAAGGATACCATCTCAGTCTTAAGAAGAGTGAAGTCTGCCTTTGAGAAGTTTTTCACTGTGGTCTTTTGTGCTGGGGGCGGAGGTGGGATATGTATATCCAGGGTGATTAGTTTGTGGTCAGATCTCACTAGTGAGGGGTATACTTCGGGTGTGGAGCATTTTGTCCCCATGTTTGTGATGATCAGGTCCAGTATATTATCTCCCCTAGTGGGAGAGGTGACTAGTTCCAGTGCATTTGAATTTATGAATTCCAGGAACCTTTGGGCTGGGGTATTAGGGCTAGAATAATGTACCCAATCTATGTTTGGGTAATTGAAGTCTCCCAGTATGATGGTATATGTGATGCATTCATATCCTCCAATGTCTTCAGGAAGGCTGGGTGAGGTTCTTGAGTTTGGGAGGGTGGTCTGTAACATGCTACCAGTTGTATAGCAGTTTTGCCTATGGTTATTTGCACCTGTATGGTCTCTGATGCTTCATGTGTTGCTACTAACCTGGAGGTGTGGGTGTCCTTTATGAATATGGACACTCCCACTCCCTCTGTGGTTTGGCCCGGGTTTTGGGGCCAAAATGCATGATACGAGGTATAGCCTGGTAACGCTGGGGTGCTCTCAGGAGCCTTGAACCAGGTTTCAGTTACTGCACAGACGTCGAGGTTTTCCATGCTGAGGAGTGCATCAAGTGCCTGCATCTTGAGATTTAGACTTCTGGGGTTGAGCAGCATTACCCTTAGTTTTTTTCCATTTTTGTTTTCTAAGGAGGTGGGTTTGTCTTTTGAGCCTTACCTAAAAAAGGCACTATGGGGGTGGCAAGTGCCTTAGCCAATATCCGGAAGCCCAGTGGTGACAGGTGTAAGCCATCCCTTGCGAAGCAGCGTGGCTTGTCCAACATATCATCCCAGGCAGACAGACAGATGTATCCCCTTAGACTGACACCAGTACTTGAGCCAATTGTTAAAGCTGATCATCTTGTCTTTGTATTGTGGTATCATTCTTGGTGAGGGCAAGATGCTGCTCAGGGTCAGGGTCATACCAGCCTGGGCTACATAATCGGAGAGCTCCTCTATGTCTCTTTTCATGGAGTCCAGGGAGGTACATCTCAGGTCATTCACACCAGCATGGACAATGACTGAGTCATATTTGTACTTGCTTTGGAGTGACCTGAGTGCGTGTGTTATGTGGCGGATCCTAGCTCCTGATAGACAGCTCAGTCACCTTCTTGTTCAGCCTGGTCAGTGGGACATCAGTGTGTCTGACTATGGAGTCACCTATTACTAGTGTATCAGGCAAGGTGTTTGGCCTTAAGGGCTGCGATTGGTCGACACGCTGATTTATTGACGTATGTGTTGCATGTGTTTTGTTTTGAGGTGGTGGATTTTTGGATGTCTGCTTTGGAAGCCTCTGTTTTGGTAAGTTTTTTTATTAGAGCCTCCGAGTATGTCTTTGTGTTTTTATGTGTTTGGTTTGCAGTTGTGGTAGGTCTATGTGGGACTGGGATTGTTGTGTGTGTGGTTGCCATCTCCTCCTGTCTGGTCATGCCAGCCCCGAGGTGAGAGAGTTCAGCCTCCAATTTGGCTATATAGTTGCATCTCTCACATGTATTTGTGTTAGTTGGGAGGAGGGGAGAGGGTTGTCTGTGTAAATGAGACAATTCTAGCATTGTCTCAAGATACCCAGATTGACCAGCTGAACTGGAGACGGCGCCAGTAATCTACCACTCGACATGTTAGAACAGTATAAGGGAGTGGTATACCTTTAAGGGAAGTGGATATTCACAGGGGTGGTAAGTAGATGTAGTGCTTTACTTAGTACGAGAGTGCTTACTTAGTAGAGAAGTATTGAGAACAAGTGCTAGGCTTTATAATACAGTGAGTAGTCTGGTTATACTAAGAGTAGAGCTTCCTTAAGGGAAAATTTGAAGAGCAGACTTGGCGGAGCCAGAAAAAGTTTAACCTTGTTTAACCTATGCGCACGACCGCGCAAAGCCGTGCAAACGCGGATTTTAAACAGTGAACTACAAAACGGCTAGAAATGGTCCAAAACAACCAATTACTACAGCTTCTTGTGCTGAGGTCACTTCCCCCAAGGACAGGTAGGCTGCTCAAGGCTCCCCACTCCCACTGGTGAGCAAAGAAACTTCCTTCTATCCAAGTAAGGTAATGGACAACACAGAAAACTACACCACAGCCCAGAATACAGCAATGCCTGTAAACTGGTCTAAACTAGTCGAGGAAGGCGGGAAAACAAGGATTATTTTTTTGTTTTTGGTAGAAACACACACAAAATGCAGAAACAGTGATAAATTAGTTACACAGGCTAGCACACTTTAGTGGGCAGCCTCCTAGGCTTGCCACCCCTCCGTTTTTTTTCCTGACTATCAGGAAATCAAACAGATTCTCTGGTAGTCCGGAAAACACTGTACAAACTCCGGTATTCTGTTTCAAAACGGAAACAGACTATCGGAGTTTGTAAATCGGCTGATTTGCTATGCTTTTTTTACAGAAAAGCATAGCAAATTAGCCAAAAGCAGTCTGCGGGAACCAAAAAAGAGGGCGTTCCCGTTGATCGGCTGATTTACTATGCTTTTTTTTTTTTTTACAGAAAAGCATAGCAAATCAGCCAAAAGGAGGCGGCGGGAAACGAAAAAAAGAGGGCATTCCCGTTGAGTGATGCTGTCGTGACATCACAAAATATGCGGTATGTTGGCGGGAGAGGGGGTGGAGCGGTCGGGGTACTGGTGACGCGAGGGGCGTGGCGTGGCTCCGGTTTTAGCCGTGAACGAAGGTGGCAACCCTACAGCCTCCACAGTTAAACAAACAAGCAAACTTTCAATCAAATTCGAATAAAATGTAACTTAGTGCAGATGTTAAGAGACTTCTAACTTCTCTGGGGTACACAATCAACTAAATGAAATTGCATCTGGTGCCCAGCCAACCGACCGTATTCCTGGGAGCAAGCTTGAACGCAACTTCCCAGATGGCATTCCTCAATCCAGAAAACAAGGTTCATTTGACAAACTACATTAAACTAATGGGCACCAAGACCCAGCTGTCTGCAAAGAAAAATACTATAAGACCTAGGTTTCATGGCCTCATGCGTTCTACTAATTCCGTATGCAAGACTGCATATGAGGAAACTTCAGTGGTACTTAAAAAGCATCTGGTGTCAACATATTCAGGACTTGGAAACTCTGATTCTGATCATTCCTTCTCTTAAGGGCAGAGTTCCTTTGGTGGGCAGAGGCTTTCAACTACAACAAGGAACTTTCTTTCACTCAATCCCTCGCCGCCCAAAACCTGACAACAGGCGCATCAGTCTGTGCATGGGGGGCTCACATGGCAGGCATATCTATGCATTCAAACCAAATGGAGCCCAGGACAAATTCACCTGCACATCAATCAAAAAGAAACGTTAGCTGTTCAGAATGCTGCGACAGCCTTCAAATAACTTGTCCTTCCAGGACAACTCTTGATAAAGACAAACACCACAGTTATGTGGTATATAAACAAGCGGGGGGGGGGAACTCTGTCGTACCCACTCTGCAGGTTAGCCATGGCCATGTGGAATACAGCCTTGAGCAACCAAGTGCACCTGCAAGCTCAATTCCTGCCAGGCAAACATTCATTGGCAGACGACGCAAGCAGAAATCTACTGGACCCACATGAATGGAAACTGGAACCCAACTCATTCAAACTTCTAATCAACAGGTGGGGACCACCAGAGCTGGACCTCTTTGCCTCCCCCTAAAACCATCAATTGAGCAAATTTTGCACCAGAAATCCCACAGCCAAGCTTGGTGAGTGGTGGCCCTATCCTTTGTGTGAAGACCTCTATGTTTATGCCTTTTCCCCTCTGCCCCTTCTCTCAAAAGTACTACTCAAGATCAAGCACGACAGACAAAGGACAATCCTTATTGCACCAGACTGGCCATGACAGCACTGGTACCCACTCCTACTCAGTCTGACAGCAGTGACACCTGCATCAGCCCCCCCCCCCCCGTCCCAGCAGGAGGGACAGATTTTGCATCTTCAGCTGCAAACTATGAACCTTGCAGTCTGGCTTATTCCCTGACCACACCACCAGCAACTCTCTGCAAACAAGTGCTGTACGTAATCCTTGAGGCCAGAAGGCCTAGTACTAGGAAATCCTTTTCAGGAAAATGGAAAAGATACTGTTTTTGGAGCCAGTCTCTAGGAAACTGCCGTGCCATCCTTACCTGTAATTCTAGATTACCTAGCAGAGCTGCTCCACAAAGGCCCTTCCTTATCAATTAAAATTCAGGCCTCTGCCTTCTCAGCTCATTACAATATGGAGCCACCTTTCTTTTCTCACCCTCTGATCCAACAGTTTCTGAGAGGAGCTAAATATTTGACGCCTGAGGAAAGCTCCCACCCCTGTCTGGGACCTTCTTTTTGTACTAGAGAAGCTCACGCTTCCCCCTTTCGAGCCTGCTGCTACAGCGGAGTTAAAATTCCTCTCTTGAAAAACAGCCTTACTTCCAGCCATCAGTTCAAGAAGAGTGTCTGAGCTACAGGCACTAATTGCTGTGGAACCCTTTCTTATTTTCCAGGCTATCTCCATCAGGGCTAACCCATCATTTATGCCCAAGGTGGTATCCAGTGGGGCTTTAAACCAATCCATCCATTAACCAACCTTTTTTTCTAATCCTCAGAATAAAGGGGAGAGGATCCTGCACTCCTTGGACGTGCATAGAAAGCTCAGGTTTTACCTTGACAGGACTAAGTCTTTCAGAAAATCTGACCAGCTGCTTGTCAGCTTTGCTACAGGGGCAGAGGGCAAGGCCATTTCAAAGCAAATCATTTCCAAATGGGTAGCACTCTGCATACATTTTTGCTACGGACACCATGGAAAACCTACCCCACAGGGGATCGGAGCTCATTCCACTAGGGCTACCCCTACTTCTACAGCATTTCTCAGGGAAGTCCCTACCAGAGCCATCCTGGAAGCTGCAACCTGGAATTCTGTACACACACCACACCTTCACCAAGCATTACGACGTACCTGACTTTTCTAAATCCAGAGCTGGATTTGACTCTGCAGTCTTACAAGGCCTGCTAGCCAGCCCTAATTCTTCTTGACTGCTTCCACCCTTACTCAGCTTTGGGAATCAACCCAAGTGTGATGACTGCAACAGTGAAACGTGAAGAACATAGTACAGTTGTGTACACTAACCATAAATGTAGATGTTAGTGTATTCACTGTTGAAGTCCTGGTTACCCTACTTCCAGCCCCCTGACTTTTCTAGACTTTCTACCTATCCTCTTTTTGGCCGTATCCTATGGCCATGATATTTACTTTTTACTGGAGGTGTTCCACGCCATGTAATTGCTTCCTATTTTGGGGGCTCCTGACATCTGGGGCAAGAAAAACTGATGTAATGTCATCTGCTGCATGTTTTATACCCCTAACGTCATGGAAGAAGCGACAGCATCCGACGCAGAAATCCCAAAACTCTGGTAGTCTGGCTGAGGGCTACCTGCAGGCGGATAACCCAAGTGTGATGACTGCAACAATGAATACACTCTTAACGTCTACATTTATGGTAAGTGTACGCAACAGTACTTCGTGTTTCACTGTTGCAGTCATCACACTTGGGTTATCTGCCTGCAGGTAGCCCTCAGTTGGCCATATACTAGTGTCTTGGGATTTTTTCATCTGATGCTGTCGCCTCTTCATGATGTCAGGTTGTCAGGGATGTAAAACAGACAGCCGAGCCATTACATCAGCCTTTCTTGCTGAGAAGGAGCCCAAAGCAGAAGCAGTTCGTAAGTGCCGGTTGACCGCTACCTGAAACTTTCATTTTTCGAGCTTCAAACCTGAAGTCTTCTAAAGCTAAGTTACCCCATTGAGGATCCTTTTTTTCTTGCTCTAGCCGATGTCCGTTAACAATTGTCTTGCCTGTGGAAAGCAAATACCTCCACAGAGATTTTCTTTCTTACTCCGTCATCTGTTTAGGCCCACACCCAGACGTCCCTGTCTGTTGGTTTTTTGCCTTGTTTAACACCTGAACCATTCATTGCCAAGCTATCTTTGTCACTTAATTCTTTTGCTCGCTCTCTCTTCATATTCCAAAATGGTTTCGATAAGCCATCCGACTACCGATCTTCTGAAAAAAGTAAAGATAGACAGAGATGGACCGCATAGGTCCAAAACTGCTGACTACTCTTCCATTAAGCTAGTCGCCAGTCCTCAGTGAGGCACTTTTGCAGCCAGATACCCGCTACTTCTGATTCGCAGGCCTCTACTGAGACCCATTTGGAGTCAGGTATGCAGTGAGATGCTTCAACTGTGGAACCTGCGGATGTCTCTACCTTCGATGGTTCCGGAGCCGCTGTGCAGGCACTGGCTTATGAGGGTGTATTCAGACCTACTGACTTGCTTATTAAACCGAAAGCCATCTTCTTCAAGGCCTAAATCTTGAACCATGCCTAAAAAAACTGACTCCCAGACCGCATGGTCAGGCCTCTGTCTAAAAAACAGATAAGAATGGCTGAATACCTTAATACTTTAATCAGGGGAGGCCAGCCTTCCCCCTCTGAGACCTAGGACTGAGTTTGCTTATGATACTTCTGACCAGGATTCTGAATTTTCTGTTTCCTCTGATCAGGATTTACCCTTAACTAATGAGAATTCTGATGCTGAGGACTCCATTCCCCTCCGCTTTCCCCCAGAGAATTTCTCTTTTGGTGAAGCCTTGCATACTCCCAGGGAGCATTTTCGTTGGGAAAGTCAGGATTTCTCTGATTCTAAAAAGAGGCTTGGAGATTTCTTACTCCTGCCTAGCACAGGCCTTTAGCCATACCTCCTGTACTAGACATTGTTGATGCATTTGCAGAGTATAGCTTGGCCCCTGACTCTATACCTCCTGCTCACAGGAAACCTGATAGATATTACAGGGTCCCTGACTCTCAAGTTAATTATCAAAAATCCAAAAAGCAGCAGCAAATCCAATACGCAGTGTAACACACTTCAAACGTTTCGTCACTCCATCAGACAATGTATAAAACACACATTTTCACCCATAAGTCCATTGTTTAAATACAATTACTATTTCAAATACACCAATCATCAAGCTGAATTAATTAGTCTCTTATATCAAACCACATAAAATAGTGCATAAAAAAGTGCAAAACAGGTTATAAACATAATGATGATACATGTCATGTCTTAATAAAATAAATATATATAAATACTTTAATAAATACATTTGTAATAGATCAATAAATAACATAAATATAAATAAAGTACCAGAAATCCATATAAGATGCATTTAAAATATTAAAAAATATATTTAAAATGTTGTTAAAAATACTACACTCTGCTGGTACAAAATGGTATTGCACCACTAACCTAGCTTTCATAGATAATTTGTTATGAATGTTAAATTATGTTATAATTTAGCTGCTCTTAGTTTTAAAACTGGTGCCAGGGACACCATGTCATTGATACCCGGATGTTTATTTGATTCCAAAGTTATTTGCCAATACAATTCTCTGTATTCTAGTAGTGTTTCCCACATGCCCCCTCTAGGGTCAATAGGCACAACCTCCACTACAAAAAATTCAAAACTAGATTCTTTACACACCAATGTATGTTTATACAGAGAATTGTTAGTACAAGATGTTCTGATATCATATAAATGTTCATAAATCCTTTGTTTTATCATCCTTTCACTTTTTCCAACATAAAATGCCTCACATTTTTTACATAAGGCAACATAAACAATCCCTTTTGTGTTGCAATTTACAAAGGCATTCAATGTAAGTGTTTTCTTCCTGGCTTCTAAGAAACAGCTATTTCCTATTTTTAAATGTGCACAATACCTACAAGCACCACATTTAAAGACCCCTTCCTTTTTCTTACTTTTATTAGTCAATCCACTAGCACCACTCTCAATAATACCTTTAATATTGTTGCCCTTCCTATAAATAAATTTTATCTCATTTTCAAAAATGTGACTAAGTTCTGATACTTTGGCAAAATTTTTCCATTCCTTTTCAAACGTTTTCTTTACTATATTCGATTGCCCATCATAAGTGGTGATAAGGCCAGATACAAAGTCATTTTCATGGGAAATATCCGATGACACTGGTGTTTCATCCTTACCCAAAATAGGTTCAAATCTGGTCTTTCTCCCATCAAGAACATCATGCAATATAATATCAAACAATTCCTTTGGGTAACCTCTTTTTGTAAACATACTTCTCAAAGTGTCACATTCTGTTATGAACATCTCATCATCAGAAGTCATCCTGCTGATTCTAACCAATTGCCCTTTCAAAACACTCTTTTTCTGATGAAAAGGGTGAGAACTAGTAAAATGCAGGTATGTGTTTGAAAACGTCTCCTTTCTATGTACCTTGGAAACAAACTTGTCATCAGTTTTAATAATATTGACATCCAAATAAACCACTTGTCGTGTATCAAAATTCATTGTAAATTTAAGAAAATTAGTTGTCCCATTAACATACTCTACAAAAATGTCATAGTCCTCTTTGGTACCTTTCCAAAAGAAACACAAATCGTCCAGAAATCTAACGTACAGGGTCCACATATCTTTAAACCGTGGGATTAGAATATAATTATTCTCCCAGTATGCCATTATGATGTTTGCATAAGTGGGTGCACAATGAGCTCCCATTGCCACTCCCATTTGCCTGTAATATTCACCTTCAAAAAACAAAAAATTGTTTTTCAGAACTACTTCCATAAAGACTAAAATAGTTCTAAAGTCATTTTGGGAAATATTCTTGAAAGGTATCAGCATTTCTTCAAACCACGCTAATCCCACATCATGTGGGATACTGGTGAATAGATCAATCACGTCCAGAGTACCAAACCCAGAAGTTTCTTTATGTAGGAAATTCTTAATCTTTCTTAGAAAATCCCATGAATCTTTTAATATATTTTGGTTGTCATTAACCAGCTGTTTAATTTTGACATCAATGTACTTTGCTAGGGGTGCCGTTATGGAACCCTCCGAAGAAACCACAACTCTTAATGGTGGGTCATTTATGTCCTTATGTACCTTCGGAATCCCAAAAATTGAAGGTATTTTTGGTTTTGGGACATTCAAAAAATTAAAAGTTTTTACATCAATAGATCCTTCTAGTAGTAAATCTTGCAGTACCCCTCTAATTCTATGGTACGCTATGTGTATTTCATTTAAAGAAGTCCTACTATATTTGTCTGTGTCATTGAGAATACTAGACATCTTCCCATCATATACAATCTGGTCCATGAACACAACACCCCCACCCTTGTCTGGTTTCATGACTCTAATATATTTGTCTTTCCCTAAGTTCCTAAGAATTTCTTCTTCACCTAGTGTAAGATTAGGACAAACATAGTGTTTATTCAAGGATTTTCTTAATTCTTGTTCAATATTCATCTCAAAAATTTTTAACTGAGGATGTAGTGGGGGGTTAAAGGTACTCTTTCGTCTAAGTACATCCCCTGTTTCCATATTACACTTGTCCTTGAAAAACAATTCTAAATTTTTCTTTCGGATGAATAATTTAATATCAACCAAAAGCTTAAACATATTTGTCTTTCTTTGTGGTATAAAACCAAAACCTTTTGAAAAAAGATCAAAGTGGGCCCTTGTGAGTGTAGTATTGGAATAATTAAATATGTTAAAATCGTTACAAGTCCATTTCTTTCCATTATTTATAATATCTAATATAGGTTCCACTGTTCCTGCCTCCAGGCTGGGTGTCCCCCCCTCCCTTTGTAGTTTTTTGAGTTGTAGTTTTTTGAGTTGTAGTTCACCGGCTCCTTTTGCATTAACCTTTCTGATCTACGTAAAGGGGGAAACTCGTCAAGATCAATCACTTCATCTACTTGTGAGGAATTAATCTGCCCAGCAGGAACATTAGGGACATTGTATGAATTAAAATTCACCTTTCTACCCCAAAATTTTGGTTTAGGGTATTGTATCATAGTTTTGTACTCATGTATATCCCTGTCTATTTTATTAACTTTTCTATGTTGCACTTCAATACACTGTGATTCAATATCCTTTAATAACCTCTTATATCTATCTTTTTGTTCAGTAACTGTGAACATGAGGTCATTGATAACAGCCTTATTGATATCTTCTACAATATTAGACAGCTTTCCCATTTCACATTCATTATTTAAAATTATAGCCTGCATTATTGCAAATCCACAGTTATCAAAAGCTTTAATCAAATTCTTATAAAATTCAGTACCCTCATACACATTATTTGGGTATTTGCTTACCCTTAAGCCTTTAGGCACAATTTCAAGTTTTAAACAGTGTTTAAGGTAAGCATTGTCCATTTCCAACATTTTAAGCTTGTGTAAATAATAATGTAAGTCATTTAACTTTTGACTATAAGTGCCTGTGGCCGTCGGCACTTTTCTGTTATTTGCAAAGTCAAACTTGACATTAACCACATCAGAAAAAAGTTTTTCAGTACCTTGTTTAGCCCCAGAAACATGGGCTGAATCTTTAGGTCTACTGTTACAAAGTCGCTGTTCCCTAGGACGCCTGTCCTGTGTCTCGTCGAAAGAAAACCTTGGAAAATCATTTAATAAATCCAAATTAGACTCCTCATGCTCGTTTCCGTTGTTAGCACCATTAGTACAGTTCTTATTCTGTAAAGGCGTATCTTCATTCGAAGCTATACGCGCAAATCCTTCCTGGTTACCTGGCAGTGTAATGGAGCTTAAAAGCGTCGCCACCGATTGGCTGACAGGCGTCAGAAGACCAACCAACTGTGTAAGCTGTCCGATCAGCTTACGAATCTCACCAATTTCATTTCTCCTGCCCTCAGTCTCGTTTACACTCCTCGTTGAATCCTCCATGTAAGAAACCAAAACCAAATTCAAAGGAAGGTGCTGGCAGTACTGATAAACAGGAACAAAGCACCAAGTGAAACAATGAAGATGCAAACAATTTATTGGGCTAAAACAGAAATCCAAAAAGCAGCAGCAAATCCAATACGCAGTGTAACACACTTCAAACGTTTCGTCACTCCATCAGACAATGAATAAAACACGCATTTTCACCCATAAGTCCATTGTTTAAATACAATTACTATTTCAAATACACCAATCATCAAGCTGAATTAATTAGTCTCTTATATCAAACCACATAAAATAGTGCATAAAAAAGTGCAAAACAGGTTATAAACATAATGATGATACATGTCATGTCTTAATAAAATAAATATATATAAATACTTTAATAAATACATTCGTAATAGATCAATAAATAACAAATATAAATAAAGTACCAGAAATCCATATAAGATGCATTTAAAATATTAAAAAATATATTTAAAATGTTGTTAAAAATACTACACTCTGCTGGTACAAAATGGAAATGGGAAAGCTGTCTAATATTGTAGAAGATATCAATAAGGCTGTTATCAATGACCTCATGTTCACAGTTACTGAACAAAAAGATAGATATAAGAGGTTATTAAAGGATATTGAATCACAGTGTATTGAAGTGCAACATAGAAAAGTTAATAAAATAGACAGGGATATACATGAGTACAAAACTATGATACAATACCCTAAACCAAAATTTTGGGGTAGAAAGGTGAATTTTAATTCATACAATGTCCCTAATGTTCCTGCTGGGCAGATTAATTCCTCACAAGTAGATGAAGTGATTGATCTTGACGAGTTTCCCCCTTTACGTAGATCAGAAAGGTTAATGCAAAAGGAGCCGGTGAACTACAACTCAAAAAACTACAACTCAAAAAACTACAAAGGGAGGGGGGGACACCCAGCCTGGAGGCAGGAACAGTGGAACCTATATTAGATATTATAAATAATGGAAAGAAATGGACTTGTAACGATTTTAACATATTTAATTATTCCAATACTACACTCACAAGGGCCCACTTTGATCTTTTTTCAAAAGGTTTTGGTTTTATACCACAAAGAAAGACAAATATGTTTAAGCTTTTGGTTGATATTAAATTATTCATCCGAAAGAAAAATTTAGAATTGTTTTTCAAGGACAAGTGTAATATGGAAACAGGGGATGTACTTAGACGAAAGAGTACCTTTAACCCCCCACTACATCCTCAGTTAAAAATTTTTGAGATGAATATTGAACAAGAATTAAGAAAATCCTTGAATAAACACTATGTTTGTCCTAATCTTACACTAGGTGAAGAAGAAATTCTTAGGAACTTAGGGAAAGACAAATATATTAGAGTCATGAAACCAGACAAGGGTGGGGGTGTTGTTTTCATGGACCGGATTGTATATGATGGGAAGATGTCTAGTATTCTCAATGACAGACAAATATAGTAGGACTTCTTTAAATGAAATACACATAGCGTACCATAGAATTAGAGGGGTACTGCAAGATTTACTACTAGAAGGATCTATTGATGTAAAAACTTTTAATTTTTTGAATGTCCCAAAACCAAAAATACCTTCAATTTTTGGGATTCCGAAGGTACATAAGGACATAAATGACCCACCATTAAGAGTTGTGGTTTCTTCGGAGGGTTCCATAACGGCACCCCTAGCAAAGTACATTGATGTCAAAATTAAACAGCTGGTTAATGACAACCAAAATATATTAAAAGATTCATGGGATTTTCTAAGAAAGATTAAGAATTTCCTACATAAAGAAACTTCTGGGTTTGGTACTCTGGACGTGATTGATCTATTCACCAGTATCCCACATGATGTGGGATTAGCGTGGTTTGAAGAAATGCTGATACCTTTCAAGAATATTTCCCAAAATGACTTTAGAACTATTTTAGTCTTTATGGAAGTAGTTCTGAAAAACAATTTTTTGTTTTTTGAAGGTGAATATTACAGGCAAATGAAGGGAGTGGCAATGGGAGCTCATTGTGCACCCACTTATGCAAACATCATAATGGCATACTGGGAGAATAATTATATTCTAATCCCACGGTTTAAAGATATGTGGACCCTGTACGTTAGATTTCTGGACGATTTGTGTTTCTTTTGGAAAGGTACCAAAGAGGACTATGACATTTTTGTAGAGTATGTTAATGGGACAACTAATTTTCTTAAATTTACAATGAATTTTGATACACGACAAGTGGTTTATTTGGATGTCAATATTATTAAAACTGATGACAAGTTTGTTTCCAAGGTACATAGAAAGGAGACGTTTTCAAACACATACCTGCATTTTACTAGTTCTCACCCTTTTCATCAGAAAAAGAGTGTTTTGAAAGGGCAATTGGTAAGAATCAGCAGGATGACTTCTGATGATGAGATGTTCATAACAGAATGTGACACTTTGAGAAGTATGTTTACAAAAAGAGGTTACCCAAAGGAATTGTTTCCTATTATATTGCATGATGTTCTTGATGGGAGAAAGACCAGATTTGAACCTATTTTGGGTAAGGATGAAACACCAGTGTCATCGGATATTTCCCATGAAAATGACTTTGTATCTGGCCTTATCACCACTTATGATGGGCAATCGAATATAGTAAAGAAAACGTTTGAAAAGGAATGGAAAAATTTTGCCAAAGTATCAGAACTTAGTCACATTTTTGAAAATGAGATAAAATTTATTTATAGGAAGGGCAACAATATTAAAGGTATTATTGAGAGTGGTGCTAGTGGATTGACTAATAAAAGTAAGAAAAAGGAAGGGGTCTTTAAATGTGGTGCTTGTAGGTATTGTGCACATTTAAAAATAGGAAATAGCTGTTTCTTAGAAGCCAGGAAGAAAACACTTACATTAAATGCCTTTGTAAATTGCAACACAAAAGGGATTGTTTATGTTGCCTTATGTAAAAAAAATGTGAGGCATTTTATGTTGGAAAAAGTGAAAGGATGATAAAACAAAGGATTTATGAACATTTATATGATATCAGAACATCTTGTACTAACAATTCTCTGTATAAACATACATTAGTGTGTAAAGAATCTAGTTTTGAATTTTTTGTAGTGGAGGTTGTGCCTATTGACCCTAGAGGGGGCATGTGGGAAACACTACTAGAATACAGAGAATTGTATTGGCAAATAACTTTGGAATCAAATAAACATCCGGGTATCAATGACATGGTGTCCCTGGCACCAGTTTTAAAACTAAGAGCAGCTAAATTATAACATAATTTAACATTCATAACAAATTATCTATGAAAGCTAGGTTAGTGGTGCAATACCATTTTGTACCAGCAGAGTGTAGTATTTTTAACAACATTTTAAATATATTTTTTAATATTTTAAATGCATCTTATATGGATTTCTGGTACTTTATTTATATTTATGTTTATTGATCTATTACAAATGTATTTATTAAAGTATTTATATATATTTATTTTATTAAGACATGACATGTATCATCATTATGTTTATAACCTGTTTTGCACTTTTTTATGCACTATTTTATGTGGTTTGATATAAGAGACTAATTAATTCAGCTTGATGATTGGTGTATTTGAAATAGTAATTGTATTTAAACAATGGACTTATGGGTGAAAATGTGTGTTTTATACATTGTCTGATGAAGGAGTGACGAAACGTTTGAAGTGTGTTACACTGCGTATTGGATTTGCTGCTGCTTTTTGGATTTCTGTTTTAGCCCAATACATTGTTTGCATCTTCATTGTTTCACTTGGTGCTTTGTTCCTGTTTATCAGTACTGCCAGCACCTTCCTTTGAATTTGGTTTTAATTATCAAAAATCCTACTGCAGGTCCTGAGACCATTTCACAGGGGCCCAAGGGCATAAAAGCTACTACTGCCAAAAATCCTACCCCCTCTGATAGAGACTCCAGGGCATTGGATAGATGGGGTAAGAAGGGTATACACTTCTGCAACTTTGGCCATTAGGGCTTTAAACTGCCAGTTTCATATGTTAAAATATCAGCAGCATATTATTGGATTGCTTAAACAGAAAATGATGATTCCTGATTATGCTGAAAATAAGGATGTTATGTATTCCAATCTCGCCTACATTCTTACCCGTGGGTTCGGAGCCGAATATTGGCTCCGACTCCGCCAAACTTTTCTAGCTCAGTCTTCTATTGGCTGGGCTAAGCAGGTATCCCATGCTGCACTGATCCATATCCCCAGATCTCGTTTGCCGCTCGTGTAGCTCGGACGTGGTCTCGCTGTGGCTAAGTACCCTTTTTTCTTGTTATTTGAGAACTACTTATAAACAAAATTTTCATAGCTATTGTATATTTGATGTTGTATTTGGTTTCGGTAGTGTGTTTTGTGGTATCCCGCTGTTCTTTCGGGCTAGGCCCGTTTTCAGTTAGAGGACCTAGTCCTCTTGTCCTGTGTTATTCGTGCTAAACCATTTAAGTTAGAGGTTTTAGTGTCTGTTTCCCCTTGCTATTTGTGGTCATAAAACCGTTTTAGAGGTTTTTGGCCTTTATTGTCTCAGTGCATGTTTCTTCTGAGGGTTGTGTGTGTGCTGTGCAGTTTACAAAACTTGTTCCCGAGTTTTGTGGTGTTGCGTGTCTCTGTCCTTTCTTGTCAGACAGTGACTTGTGCTGTTTTTTTGTGATTGCTTGTTGGAAAATGTCCAAGGATTCCAAGGAGCACAAACCTTTGGGTTTTAAAAAGCGCTCTAAGTGCGGTTACAAGATGTCGATCACCGATGGACATTCAATTTGTGTTTATTGCTTGGGAGCCATCCATCTGCAGGAGTCTTGCAGCTTCTGCCATGCTTTTAGTCCGAGTGCTCCAAGAAAGAAAGAATAAGCTGATTTTAAAGGGACTCTTGAAACCCTCTTTCGAAGAGGCCATGGATTCTTCTCCCAGTGCTAAATCCAAGTCCTCTAAGTCAAGAAAGAGATCTCTGGCTCCTTCAGTTTCCTCGGAGCCACCGGAGAAAGTCACAAAACTTGCTTCGACCTCTGCTCCACTGTCCTCGGGGCCGCAGGAAGTGTCAGTGTTGATGGAACCGGCGTCTGCTCCAATTATATTGGAACCTCTTCGGAGCCGATCGCCCAGTCTTAGACCAGTTTCACCTGAGAGGAGATCTCGATCTCCCTCCCTGTCCTCCAAATCCTCCAGGACTCTTTCTGATGTGGATGTTGATAGGGTGGTGCAGAGGCTCCTCCAGTCACTGGTTTTGGCAAAATTGTTTTTGGCTCCAGAGCCCATCCTGACCCCTTTTTCGATCATTCCTCCTCAGAGTGCATCTCTGTCTTCGGAGCCAGAGTGTTCCGTGCCGTGTGATGCTCCTAGGTCTGTTTCGATGGCCCCTCTGGGCCTATCGGTACCGATGTCTGCCCCGACCCCCGTCGGCTCTGTCCACGGGGTTCGCGGCACGAAATTCTTCAGTCAGGCCCAAGGGGGACATCTTGGGACATATTTTGGTTCAGAGTCTTCCGCTCAGTGCCTCTGCTCGAGGAACCCCAACTCCTGTCATGGTCTCGGGCTGGCTGGTTGTCAGATTTGGGGAGGGGGGCCTACCTTTGAGGCCATGCAGACTGCGCTGGCCAGATCGTCAGCCACATCATGCAGGTCGGTCATTCTGTCCCCCACCACTCTGGTGACTGCCTCTGATCACCACCTATCCTTAGACAGCGGAGCCCCAAGGCCTAGAGATACCCCCACGAGTGGTCCCCAAGTTTCGGAGGGCCCTTCAGAGTTTGTGCCTGAGGACCCCCCCTAGAAAGAAAACGTGCAAGAGGAAGCACATAAACTCCCAGGATGAGTCTCTCACCTCTGATACTGACCTCGAGGAATCGGAGGGGTCCCCCAAGTCATCCTCCGTTTCCTTCTCCGACATCCTGGGGATATTGAAACAGAGGTGAATGGCCATCCAAAGCCCCCGCCGAGGAGGAGTCTGTCTTCCTTAAGGCCTTATTGCTCAGCCATCCGCCTCCTGGCTGTCCCCACCCTTAGACTAGCTCCTAGATTTAATTTGTCGAAGTGTGTGGGGAAAATCCTGATTCTGTGGAACCCGTACCCTGGCGTCCCAACAAGATGTTCATAGTGTTACCCTGCTGCAGTCATCACACTTGGGTTATCCTGTCGTCAGGCGGTCCCGCAGTCTGCTGGAATTCCAGAGTCTTGGTCCGACGTCGGTTGCTGTCGCTTCTTCCCTGACGTCAGTGTGCCAGGGGTATATATAATGCATCCGACGCCATCTTCAGTCTTTCTTGCTGCACGGTGCCCGAAGCAGAAGCAGTTCGCAAGTGCCGGTCGGCAGACTCCTGAGATTTTCGAACTCTAATTTCAGACCGAAGTCTTCAATAAAGCTAAGTACCCCGTTGGAAAAACTTTTCTTGCCTCAGACCGATGTTAGAAAAAGTTAACAATAGTATTTCTTGTAGGAAGCAAATACCTCAAGGATTTTCATTCTTACTGCATACCTTGCCTAGGCCCAGACCACGACGTCACTAGTCGTTTTTGTGCTAGGTTTAATAAGCGTACTATAAAAAGACGCTTTGATTTCGCACGACACTACTTCGGTAGAAAATTTAACTACACTATGCCATTGGAGCAACCGACTACCGGCGTGCACAAAAAACGCAAGGATAAGGACAGGCAGCCTAGACCCAAGCCAGACTCCGAGGCCTCGGCTGGTCCGGACTCCGGTTCACCGGTCTTCAGTGAGGCTCCGACGCAGCCCCTGACTACCGCAGATCTGGAACCCGAGACCGCTTCGGAACTTTTGGCTGAAAGTACCAGGCCGATGCAGCCATTTTGTTCAGCCCCTACCGACGACACTGCTGAAAAAGATGTCGGTCCTGTAGAAACATCTTCGGTTTCTGAAGGCGTGTTCAGACCAACGCTCACCATTAAAATGTATCCTAAGACGAAGACTTATTAAACCTAAAAAGACTGCACTTCAGTCCCCTGTTCAAGGCCCCATGCCTAAGAAACAGATGCTCAAAATGCCTGAAGATTTGATCTCTTTAATCAAGGGTTCCTAACCCCCTCCTGATAAAAGGCCTAGACAAGAAGATTATGCATCCTCTGAACAAGTGTCTATTTCCTCAGGCTCCTCAGAGGACCAAGATTAACTCCTCTCCTTATGAAGATTCTGATGCTGAGGATTCCATTCCCTCAGCTTCTCCCCCTGAAGACTACTCCTTTGGGGGAACTTTACACACTGAGGGAACATTTTCACTGGGAAGGTCAGGACTACTCTGATTCAAAGAAAAGGCTCAGAGTTTCTTTTACTCTCCCAGCACAGACCACTTGCCATCCCCCCAGTTTTAGACATTGTGGATGATTACTTGGAATCCAGTTTGAACCCAGACTCTCTGCCTCCTGCTCCGGCCAAACCTGACAGATACTATAGAGTACCTGATTCCCACAAATTTCTTTACAAAAGTCCTGTTGCTGATCCAGAGACCATCTCCCAGGGTCCCAAAGGGGCTAAGGCTTCTATGGCTAAAAATCCTGTACCCTCTGAAAGGGACTCCAGAGCACTAGACAGGTGGGGGAAAAAGGTTTACACCTCAGCCACTCTAGCTATGAGGGCACTGAATTGCCAGATGTCCTTCAAGGATGCATCTGCAGTCATAACATATGGGTTGTCCTGCCTCAGGCAGCCCTTTGGTCGGCCGGATTCCAAAGTCTGGGTCTGGCCTCGGCTGATGTCGCACTTCACCTGACGTCATAGCTCCTGGGGTATAAAGGCATCAGCCGACGCCATTTTCCTCAGTCTTTCTTGCCGCGCGGTGCCCGAAGCAGAAGCTGTTCGCAAGTGCCGGTCGATCAGATCCAGAGATTTCAGCTACCGAAGACTTCTAAAAAAGCTAAGTACCCCGTTAGAGACTCTTTCTTGCCTCAGCCGATGTCAGACAAAGTAAATAATTGTTTAACTTGTGGGAAACAAATACCTCATAAGGATTTCCACTCTTACTGCCTTCCTTGCTTAGGCCCAGACCACGACGTATCAGCTTGTTTAGCCTGTGCTTCCTTCAACCGACGGACACTTAGACGTCGGTCGGAGTTTGCAGAAGAGTTTTTTGGTCCCGCTTTTGCATATAAAATGCCGTCGGAGACTCCGACTACACATTTAGCCAAAAAACGCAAGGAAAAGGACAGACACTCGCGGCCCGCGGTTTCGGCTGAAACCACGGTTAGGCCTACAGCGAGTGTCTCTGTTTCGGCTGAAACAGAGTCCTCGGTTCTTCCTTCGGCCGAAAGCATGCCTCCGACAACCGAGGCCACAGAGGCCCCGGCTGAGTCGGCTACAGAAATTCCTACTGAAGAAGCAGGCACACAAGAATTGTCCGACACCATTCCATTGGACATCTCTACTCCTGCACGTGGGGCAGCTAGACCCCCTGCTTCTATGTCTATTAAGGCCTTCTCCAGGGCTAAAGCAGCTAAACTTTCCAAGGCCTTACCTACAAAAGCTCCCTCTCACAGACCTTCCTCAAGTTCTCAGATTCTCAGCCTTGCTGAGGACCTTATTTCTCTGATCAGGGGATCCCAACCTCACCCAGACAGGGCCTCACAACCCCCTCCTGAAAAAAGGCCTAGGACTGAACCCCCTGAACCTCTCTCCTCTGACTATTCCTCGGATGGATCAGATTTATCAGACCATCAGGAAGGACCATACTCACCTTATGAGGATTCGGATGCAGAAGACTCAATTCCTTCTGCCCCCCCCCCCCCAAAGAATTTTCATTTGGGGAAACTCTACACTCAATGAGCGAACACTTCCAATGGCAGGGTCAGGATTTTTCTGATTCTAGGAAAAGGCTAAGGACTTTTTTACACTTGCCACAGCATAGGCCTTTAGCCATACCACCTGTACTATCAGTTGATGATGCATACAATGATGCCAGTTCTGCCCCTGATTCTCTTCCCCCGGCCCCTGCCAAACCTGACAGATATTACAGGGTCTCGGATTCTCACTTCCACTTGTATAAGGCCCAAGCTGCAGACCCAGAAACCATTTCTCAGGGCCCTAAGGGTGTTGCAGCTGCCTCTGCCAAAAACCCCCTACCCTCTGAAAGAGAATCAAGAGCATTAGAGAGATGGGGTAAAAAGGTTTATACATCTGCTACTCCTTCTGCCAGGGCTTTAAACTGTCAATTTCACATGATACAGTACCAGGAATTTTTGTTAGATCATCTGAATAAAAAGCTTTCCTCTCCTGAACCTTTAGACCATAAGTCCCTTCAGGATTTGGTACACAATTCTCAGCAGGTCAGTAATCATTTCTTAAAATGTGGCTATGATGCACTGGAGGCTTCATTTAGATCAGCTATGACTGGAGCAGTAATTCAAAGGCATGCCTGGCTAAAAGAGCAATACTTGCCAGACCATGTTAAGTCTAAACTCCTAGATGCCCCTATGGAGAAAGTTTATTTGGCTCCCCTGCACAGGAGGTTCTAAAGAAAGTGGAAGAAAAAGCAAAATCTGTGCAAACAGTCAAGGATTTTCTGCAGGTCCAACCTCCGAGGTTTAGCAGAAATTGGCCTTCAAAGAATTGGTCCTTTCCAGACACCTCCAGAACACAGAGAGGCAGAAATAGACACCCAAGAGGCAGAGGTCAATCAAGGGGTGCCTACAGGGGTCGTCAGTGGCAACCTGCCAACCAGAGTACCACCGCCACAGCTGCGACTGCAACCACTTCCACAGGACAGACACAATGACTTGGCTCGGATTCCGCCTACCAGGGAACAACTGGAAGCACCCTTGGGTGGAAAGCTAGCTTTATTTTCAAAAAACTGGCATTGCATTACAGGAGACAAATGGACTTTGCAAACAATAGACAAAGGCTACAGGTTTCACTTCCACACTTTACCAAAAAAGAGAGGAATGCCAAACCTTCCACCAAGCCAGAAGTCAGAGGCTCTAAAACAAATCATCAACTTACTAAGGATGAGAGCAATAGAAAAGGTACCACCTATGGAACAAGGCCAAGGATTTTACTCCAGACTATTCCTTGTACCAAGAAAAGACACTCAATGGAGGCCTATTCTCGACTTGTCCGCACTGAACACATATCTCATTGTACCAAAATTCAAGATGCTGACCCTACAGCAACTTCTTCCCATGTTGGGCAAGGAGTCTTGGCTGGTGACTCTAGATCTCAAGGAGGCATACCTGCACGTCCCTATACGACCAGATTGCAGAAGACACCTCAGATTTCTTGCAGGATCAGAGCATTATCAATTCTCAGCATTGCCCTTTGGCTTATCTACTGCGCCCAGAGTATTCACGAAATGCCTGGCATCAGTAATTGCACATTGCAGGCTTCAGGGAATTCAAATCTACCCATACCTGGACGACTGCCTAATACAAGTGGACAACAAGACAAAAATAATAAAGGATTTGGCCTATGTCATACAACTGCTGCAAGCCTTGGGATACACAGTCAACATACAGAAGTCAAGACTAGTGCCATCCCAAAGGATAACATTTTTGGGTGCAGAACTGGACACTAACTCAGATGGCTTTTCTCACAGAAGAAAAACAAAAGCCACTACCAGTCTACTTCATGGCATTGACGAGACAAACTCAGCTTACTGCAAGGAAAGTCCTGCAGGCCCTGGGTTACATGGCATCCTGCATAATCTTGATCCCACATGCCAGGCTGCATATGAGAAAATTACAATGGTACCTAAGGAATGTATGGTCTCAACACAGACACAGTCTAGAAACCATGATACCAATCATTCCATGCCTGAAAAAAGAATTCCTGTGGTGGGCTCAGGCCTGCCAGACCAACAGAGGGTTGCTTTCCACAAACCACAACCAAGGCAGACCATCACCACGGACGCCTCAGACCTAGGCTGGGGGGCACACATGGAAGACAAGTGTATCCAAGGCCTATGGTCCCAAGACCAGCTGAATCTACACATAAATCTAAAGGAGAGGCTGGCAGTGAAGCATGCAATCGAGGCATTCAAATCATTCCTCCAGCAAGGACACCTGCTAAGGACGGACAATACCACAGTCATGTGGTACATCAACAAACAGGGAGGCACGCATTCCTACCCTCTATGCCAGATGGCAATGGACCTGTGGAACCTAGGCCTGAATCTCAACTTTCAACTGCAGGCCAGATTCATACCAGGAAAAGAGAATTCACTAGCAGACAGCTTAAGCAGAACTACCACGGATGCTCACGAATGGATGCTGCATCCAGACATCTTCAAAACATAACAAAGAAATGGGGAATGCCAGAGATAGACCTGTTCGCCTCCCCACTCAACCACCAACTGAAGAAATTCTGCTCAAGAGAATACCACCCACAAGCCTGGAGGGTGGACTCCCTTTCTTTCAGCTGGAAGGCCCTGACAGTTTATGCCTTTCCACCTCTCCCATTGATGTACAAAGTTCTACTGAAGATCAGGGAGGAACAGCCAAAGGTAATTCTGATAGCTCCAGACTGGCCAAGGCAGCATTGGTACCCGCTACTGAGAAGCATGTCTCGGACGAACTCATGGCCTCTACCTCTATGGCCTTTACTTCTAACGCAGAACAGCTACAGGACCCTGCATCCAAACTTGAAAACGCTGCAGCTAACTGCCTGGAAAATTGCATAAAACAAAACCAACCTGTTTTATCGCAGAGGGTCACGGACATTATCCTGGAGGCTCGCAGACCCTCCACAAGGAAAACATACTCAGCCAAACGGAAGAGATTCCTCGTTTGGAGGGCATCAAAGGGAACAAATGTCACACTGGCAAACCTAGCACACATCCTAGAATACTTAGCAGAACTGTTCCACAATGGCCTGTCCTATTCCTCCATTAAGATTCATGCTTCAGCAATTTCAGCAGAGTGCAACATGGATCCTCCTATCTTCTCTCACCCTCTCCTCAGACAATTTCTAAGAGGGATCAAAAATGTAAAACCTCCAAGGAAACCACCTCTGCCTGCATGGGATCTTAATTTTGTGCTGGAAAAATTAACACTTCCCCCTTTTGAACCAGCAGCATCAGCAGACTTACTGGAAAACTGCCTTCCTTCTTGCAATCACTTCAGCAAGAAGGGTATCCGAGTTACAGGTATTAATGGCAGTGCAGCCTTTCCTTGTCTTTCACCAGGATAGAGTGTCTCTGAGAACCAATCCTACTTTCATGCCAAAGGTGGTATCCAGGGTATCCTTGAACCAAGCTATTCATTTACCTAAGTTCTTCCCTAACCCACAGAACAGGGGGGGAAAACTACTGCACACCTTGGATGTACACAGACAACTGCGCTACTATCTGGACAGAACTAAGACCAGCAGAAAAACTGACCAGCTTCTGGTAGCATATGCAACAGGAGTGCAAGGAAAAGCAATTTCCAAACAGACAATTTCAAAATGGATAGGAAATTGAATTCGATTCTGCTCCTCTTTTCATGGAAAGACAACTCCTGAAAATATCAGGCCTCACTGCACAAGAGCTACAGCCACCACTACAGCTTTCCTACGAGGAGTGGCTACCAAAGACATTTTAGAAGCTGCTACTTGGAGCTCCGTGCATACATTTGCCAAGCATTACAATCTTCCTTTATACTCCAGATCCCGAGCAGGTTTTGCAACTGCAGTTTTACAAGGGATCTTAACTATACCATCATTATCTTAGTGCCTCCTCCCCCAGTTTGTCTATGGTATTCTACCCATATGTTATGACTGCAGATACATCCTTGAAGGACATAGTACAGTTTTGTACCTACCATAAATGTAGATGTCCGATAGGTATGCATCTACAGTCAGGATTACCCACCCTCCTTCCCCTCTGTGGTATTCCTAGGGTACTTACCCCTCTCTTAGCTAGCTGGGGGAAACTATTATGGTGTATTTGTTTGTATGTATATACGTATATATGTATATATACTTTTTGCTTTCTACTGTTTGGAATTTTCTACTTTTATCCAAATTTAGCCTTCCTAGAGGACACCTGGCATCTGGAGCAAGAAACACTGAGGAAAATGGCATCGGCTGATGCCTTTATACCCCAGGAGCTATGACGTCGGGTGAAGTGCGACATCAGCCGAGGCCAGACCCAGACTTTGGAATCCGGCCGACCGAAGGGCTGCCTGAGGCAGGACAACCCATATGTTATGACTGCAGATGCATACCTATCGGACATCTACATTTATGGTAGGTACAAAACTGTACTTTTCACATGCTAAAATATCAGCAATTTCTAATGTCTCAGTTAAAACAAAAAATGAGCACACTACCTCAATAGTCTGAATTGAAAGAAATGCAGGATCTGTTGCATGCAAGTGAACAGGTGGGCAAACATACTTTACAATGTGGGTTTGATTCTTTGGAGGCTTCCTGCAGAGCAGCCGTCACTGGGTCTGTTGTATGCAGGCATGCTTGGTTAAAGGAACAAACTCTGCCTGATCATGTTAAAGCAAAGCTTCTAGATGCTCCCTTACAGCAGAATGTTCTTTTTGGAGTTAAAGCAGAAGACGTCTTAAAGAAAATGGAGGATAAGGCTAAATCTATGCAGACAGTCAAAGATTTCCTACAGGTACAGCCCCCTCGCTTCAGCAGAAATTGGCCAACAAAAAATTGGTCCTTTCCAGCTACGGACAGGCCACAGAGGGGTAAATACAGACGTCCAAGAGGCAGAGGGCAACCACAAGCCCAGTACAAACCTCGACAATGGGGCACTGCAGCACAGAAGGGAGGAAGAAGACAGGTCCCAAACTACTAGAAGGCAAGCTCAGTGACTTGCACCTCATCTGGCCAAGCAACACTCTCTTGGCAGCCCCCTTGGGAGGAAAACTGGCACATTGTCACAAAGGACAAATGGGTCCTAGACATAATTTCACGAGGATACAGATTCCATTTTCACACCTTGCCAATGAAAAGAGGAATGCCAAACCTGCCACAAAATCAATGGGCAGAGGCACAAAAACAAATTACAGCTCTCATGGACATGAGCCATTCAACTGGTACCTACTCAAGAGCAAGGCCAAGGATTTTACTCAAGACTCTTTCTAGTTCCCAGAAAGGACAATGCCTGGAGACCAGTTCTGGATCTTTCAATTCTAAACACCTTCTTACAAGTACCCAAATTTAAGATGCTAACACTAAAGCAGCTTCTTCCCATGTTGGGCAAGAAAGCATGGCTAGTAACGTTGGACCTCAAGGAGGCATACCTGCATGTCCCTATCAGACAAAATTGCAGAAGATACCTCCGTTTCATTGCAGGTTCAACCCATTACCAATTCTCTGCACTGCCCTTTGGCTTATCTACTGCACCCAGGGTCTTCACAAAATGCCTGGCACCAGTAATTGCATACTGCAGACAAAGAGGAATTCAAATATACCCATACCTGGACGACTGCCTCATCCAAGCAGAAAGCAAGGACATCCTCTTACAACATCCGTTTTTTGTAAAACATCTAAGTTGCCTTGGGTACACAGTAAACGAAAAGAAATCAAAACTAGTACCCTCACAAAATATGACATTCCTGGGTGCCAGCTTGAATACAACGGCCCAGAAGGCTTATCTGACGCCAGACCAACTACAACTGACTCAATATTTCAAAACAGTGGCAACAAAGACCCAACTACCTGCAAGAAAGATTCTGCAGGCCTTGGGCTTCATGGCATCTTGCATACTACTAATACCATTTGCAAAGCTACATATGAGGAAATTACAGTGGTACCTAAAAATCGTATGGTCTCAACACAGCCACAGCTTAGACACAATATCTCTCATTCCCTGCCTACAACAGGAGTTTCTATGGTGGTCACTGGCATGTCACCTCAACAAGGGTCAGCCTTTCACCTTGCCCCCAATCAGGCAAACTATGACAACAGATGCATCGGACTACGCCTGGGGGGCACACATGGCAGGACAGTGTGTTCAAGGCATATGGTCTGCAGATCAAAGGAATCTGCACATCAATCAAAGAGATGCTAGTTGTACAGAAAGCTCTGACAGCCTTCAAGAATCTATTACATCCAGGACAACTTACAATAAGGACTGACAACACCACAGTAATGTGGTACATAAACAAGAGGGTACAGGCTCCTACTGTCTATGCAGGCAAGCAATGATCTTGTGGAACACAGCTATGGCTTACCAAGTTCACTTGCAAGCTCAATTCCTGCCAGGACAAAAGAACACATTGGCAGACAACCTCAGCAGAAACATCATGGATCCCCAGGATTGGAAACTGGATCCACAAGTATTTGCAATGATAACTCAAAAATGGGGCCTTCCAGACATAGACCTGTTTGCCAGTCCTGAAAACTATCAATTAACAAAATTTTGTACAAGGACACCTCACCATCAAGCTTGGAAAGTGGACGCACACTCATTCAGCTGGAAAAACCTGACAGTATATGCCTTCCCTCCATTGCCTCTCATCACAAAGGTGCTTCTGAAAGTCAGAAAGGGGAGACCACGACTGATACTCATAGCCCCAGACTGGCCACGCCAGCACTGGTACCCACTATTGAGGAATATGGCCCAGTGCCCACCTTGGATTTTACCACAAACTGCCCATTTGCTCACACAGCAAAACAATCGGATTCTTCACAGCAAGCTAAAAACCTTAAATCTGGCTGCATGGAAAATCACCTAAACATCCAGCCAGCTCCTCTTTCCCAAGCAGTTATGGATGTTTTTCTGGAAGCTAGGAGGCCCAGCACCAGGAAGGCCTATGCGGGCAAATGGAAAAGGTTTTGTGCTTGGAACCAAACTAAAGGCCAAAACACACTTCAGCCTCACTTGCCTCAGATTCTACAGTATTTAACGGAGATGTTGCACAAAGGACTTTTTTTCTTCCATTAAAATCCATGCATCAGCTATTTCAGCCCACTACAACACAGAACCACCCTTATTTTTGCATCCACTTCCAAGACAGTTCCTCAGAGGGGCAAAAAACATTAGGCCCCCCAGGAGAGCACCTACACCAACATGGGACCTCAATTTTGTTCTGGAAAAACTTGGGCTACCTCCCTTTTAACCAGCTTTCTCTGCAGATCTACAGTTCCTATCATGGAAGACTGCCCTGCTGCTAGCAATAACTTCAGCTAGAAGAGTCTCAGAGCTGCAGGCACCAATGGCAGTGGAACCTTTCCTCATTTTCCATCAAGACAGAGTTTCTCTACGAACTAATCCTTCCTTCATGCCTAAGGTGGTTTCCAGTGTGTCTTTAAATCAAACCATTCACTTACTCACCTTCTTCCCTAACCCACAGAAAAAAGGAGAAAGACTCCTGCATTCCTTGGACATTCACAGGCAACTTCGCTACTACTAGGATAAAACAAAGGCTTTCGGAAAATCTGACCAGCTCTTTGTATCCTATGCTACAGCTTCACAAGGGAAGGCTATTTCAAAACCATTTCCAAATGGATAGGACATTTCATTCGTTTCTGCTATACCCATTATGGAAAACCAGTTCCTGCTACCATTAGGCCCCACTCTACCAGGGCAAAAGCTACATCTACAGCCTTCCTCAGGGGGGTACCAACCAAGGAGATTTTGGAAGCTGCAACTTGGAGTTCAGTACACACTTTTACCAAACGCTATCACTTACCACTTTACTCTGACTAGGGCTGGTTTCGCCTCTGCAGGGCCTTCTAGCCTCTTCTAACTCCTCCACCCATCCATAGCTTTGGGATTTTACTCAAGTGTGATGACTGCAGCAGGGTAACACGATGAACATAGTACAGTTTTGTACCTACCATAAATGTAGATGTTAGAGTGTACACCCTGCTGCAGTCCAGGTTACCCTCCCTCCATCCCCTGTGATCTAACTGGCTAAATCTATACAATACCTTCCTGATGTATTTGCTTATAGCTGGAGGGATTTTGTGTTTGTGCAAAAAATTAGTTTATTTGGTACCAATTACTGACCACCTTTTTGGGGGCACCTGACATCTGGGGCAAGAAAAACTGAAGATGGTGTCTGATGCATTATATATACCCCTGATGCACTGACGTCAGGGAAGAAGCGACAGCAACCGACACCGGACTAAGACTTTGGAATTCCGGCTGACTGCGGGACCGCCTGACGACAGGATAACCCAAGTGTGATGACTGCAGCAGGGTGTACACTCTAACATCTACATTTATGGTAGGTACAAAACTGTACTTTTTTTTTCTGCTCCCCCGGGTAAGGAGTTTGTCCAAAGGAGTCCCTGTGGATGCCATGGTGGTGGCGGCAGCCACTCAGAAGGAAGTAGCAGCGACTTCTTCCTCCGTCCATCCTCCTAATGAGTCTAGGACCATGGACCCGGTACGGCAAGCGTTCCCTCACATCAGCAACCTTTACCTTACGGTCGTTGAACTGTCTCATTTCAAGTCTGCTCCAGAGAGATCTACTCAAGGAGTTAGGAGATACCCTTGTGGGTAACGTTCCTGAGGCGGTGGCCCAGACTGTTAATGCCCAGGTGTCTACCCTCAATTCCATCGTCAACTCCTCCATGCGGCTCATCTCATATGCAGCCGATGGAGTGAGTAGGGCAGCAAGCTCAGGAGTCGCCCTTAGAAGGCAAGCCTAGATGCGCCTTTGTCATTTCGCACAGGCCTTCAAGTCTTCTTTCACTTACACCCCCTTTGATGGTTCTTTGTTCGGAATGAAAGTGAGACACCCTCACCAGGTGCGAACAAGAGGGAAAGACCCTTTCTGCTGTAGGGGTCCGTTTTTCCCTTCCCTCTAGGCCTTACCCCAAGGCCCAGAGGGGTGGGAAGATGTGGTTCAAAAAATGAGGTATTTTCCTGCCGCACAAGGTGAGTCCCCCTCCAGAGGCAGAGGGGGAGGTTATTCAGGGAGACTCCGCCCTAGAGGCAGAGAGGGGCCCCCGCAATTTGAGAGACCGCGATTCCTTTCACGGCTCTCCCTACTCTCGTTCCGGAGGGAATGCCCAGCTGTGCTTATCCGGAGCCAGTCGGGGGTCGAATATCATTATATCCGGTAGCCTGGAAAAGCATCACCCAGGACCGATGTGTATTAAGAATAATTTCCGGAGGTTGTCATTCCATTTACGTCAGACCCCCCCTTCAGTCAGAAAAATCACGGACGTTCCAACCAGTCAAAGGGATCACGCAGCCTTAGAGGTTTCAAAGCTGCTAGGAAAGGGAGCCATCCAGCGTGCCCCCTCAGACCGAGTCGGATTAGGGACTTACTCAAGATTCTTTTTGGTGCCGAAAAGAACAGGGGACATGAGACCCATATTAGATCTCAGCCGACTGAACAACTATGTACAGAAGTCCAAGTTCCGTATGGTCACACTACAATAGATTCTCCCATTGTTGAGGTATGGATGTGCTACATCGACCTCAAGGATGCTTACTACCATGTCAGAATGGACAGGGCATCCAGGAGTCACCTACGCTTCCAGCTGGGAGCCAGTCATTTCCCGTTTCGAGCCCTGCCCTTTGGTCTCACCACAGCCCCCAGGGTGTTAACCAAGTGTATGGTGGTGGTGACTGCTCACTTGAGACGTCAAGGATTCCAAGTGTTTCTGTATCTGGACGACTGGCTCCTTACTGCCTCCACCAGGCATCTACTAATCCAAACCAGGGACGCTACCGTCAACAGTTGGGCATAACACAAAATTGGGAAAAATCTGCCTTGTTGCCCTCACAGCGTGTCACCTTTATAGGAGTGGAATTAGACACCGTTCGAATGCGAGCATTTTTACTGCAGGAAAGGATCAGAGTCCTACAGCAACAGATACACGCCCTGATGCCCCTGAGGAAAGCGAAGGCAAGATGGGTTCTTCAACTCCTGGGGACCATGGCAGCAACAACTATGTTGGTCCCTCTAGCGAGATTGCACATGAGACGTCTTCAATTGGCTCCTCTTTGTCCAATGGTCTCTCCAAAAATTTCCACTTTCTCACCCCATTTTTCTCACGGACAGATGCAAACAGGATCTCAGTTGGTGGCTTTGTACCAACAATTTGGACAGGGGAAAACCCTTCGTTCCACCCACAGTGACCACGGACGCCTCCCAGATGGGGGGGGGGGCATTATCTTGGCAGGACAGTCCAAGGCACGTGGCAAGATCACGAGATATGTCTGCATATCAACGTCCTAGAGATGAGAGCGGTGCTACTTGCGTTGCAGGCACTCCAGAGCTTTCTGTCCCCAGGGACGATTGCAATACACTCAGAC